>NC_132784.1:47175000-47310000 GCF_048418805.1 Vulpes vulpes | reverse complement strand
GTACATATACTTATCCAAATAATATTTTTACATAAAGTGCTTATGTTGACATGAATGTCTATTTTTTAAAATTAGCTTATGAATCCATATTTTTAAAATACTAATTTATATTTATGATATAGTAAATATCAGTAAGTATAACACACATTAATGAAAGTTCTTAAGGTCCTCAATAATGTTTAAAATATGAAATTATCCCTGCATTTAGGAGCTCATTATCTAATAAAATTATTTAATCAGTTATATGACTTTATATTTTTAATGCTTTTAAAAGTCACATTTCAGAAAAAATCAGAATTTCAAACAATATCATTTTGTTTTTGTTTCACATGAAATACTACATTTGATGAAATAACTTGTTAATCAACTACTTTTTTGTTGTTAATTAACTTCTTATAGATACATATGTATGAGTCAAAATTTTCTAAAAAATCTAATTCCTGATTAGCATGTCTATTGTTATTATTGTTCTGTTTGCTTATTTTATATTTTGGTGGATTGAGGGACTTCGTTTTTTTATTGGCACAAAAATATATAACCATATAACACAAAATCTGTCATTTTAACCATTTTAAGTTTATAATTCAGCATCATCATACATATACACAATGTACAAACATCACTATTTCTTTTTTTTTTTTTTAAGATTTTATTTATTTATTCATTAGCGACACATAGAGAGAGGCAGAGACATAGGCAGAGGGAGAAGCAGGCTCCATGCAAAGAGCTCCTCGTGAGACTGGAACCTGGGAATCCGGGATCACACCCTGAGTCAAAGGCAGGCACTCAACTGCTGAGCCACTCAGGCATCCCAAACATTACTACTTTTAAGCTCTATCAACAACCCAAACAAAAATTCTATGACCATTATAAAATTATTGTCTATCCTTCCCCCCAGCACCTAATAATCTCTAATTGTCAATGTGGATTTGTGTAGATATTTCATATAGTGGAGTCATACAATATTTTTCCTTTAGTATCTGTTTATTTTGCTTAACATATTGTTTCAACATGTATTCATGTTGTAGCATGTGTCAGAATTTCATTAATTTTTTCAGGCTCATTATTTTCAATTATATGTATATGCCATGTTTTGTTTATCCATTATTTGCTGATAAACACTTAGATTGTTTCTACCTTTTACTTATAAATAATTGTGTAATTAACATTGTACTAGTAAAGATCTTTGACTTACAATGGGGTTATGTCCAAATAAGCCCATCATAAGTTAAAATTATTGTAAGTAAAAAATGCATTTAATACACCTACCCTACCAAACATCATAGCTTAGCCATGCCTACCTTAAACATTCTCAGGATACTTAAATTAGCCTACAGTTGGGCAAAATCACCTAACATAAAGCCTATTTTCTAATAAAGTGTTGAATGTCTTGTGTAACTTGCTTAATACCGTACTATACCATACTGAAAAAAAAATGTTGTCTGGGTACAGAGCAATTGTAATTATATCAATTGCTTACCTTTGTGATTGCATGAGTGATTAGGAGCTGCAGCTCCCTGCCACTGCCCAGAATCATGAAAAAGTATGGACCACATGTTACTAGCCTGCAAAAAGATCCAAACTCAACATTAAAAGTACAGTTTCTAGTGAGTGTGTATCAATTTTGTATCATTGTAAGGTCGAAAAATCATTAAGTGAACATTGTAAATCTATTTTGTGACTATTCTAATTTTATTTTAATTAATTAATTAATTAATTAATTAATTAATTTTTGTAAATCTCTAATAGTGGAATGGAAAGATAATGTGGTAATTCTATCTTCAGCTTTTTGAGGCATTACCAAATCGTTTTCTTTGGCAACTGTACTATTTTTTATTATTACCGGTAACTTTCTCTTTTTGTTTTTGTCTTTCAAAATTTGATTTACAATGTTTCTTGATGTGAGTCCCTTTTAGTTCATCTTATCTGGAGTTCTTTGAGCTTCTTGGGTTTTTATATTGATTTTATTTTAGTGGTTGAGCTCTTGGATATTTCTATTATTGTCTTTCATCAAATTTGAGAAGTTTTCAGCCATTTTTTTTTTCAAACATCATGTCTGCCCCTTTCTCTGCTTCTTCTCTTTCTGGGACTCCCACAACGTATATGTTGGTTGGTTTAATGTTATCCCAAAATTACCTTTAGTTCTATTTACTTTTTTTCAATCTTTTTTCTATCCTTCAGACTTGATAATTTCTATTGCCTATCTTCAAGTTCTCTGATTCTTTATTCTACTTGTTCATATCTGCCTTTGAATCCCTCTAGTGGAATTTTCATTTCACTTACTATATTTTAAGCACCAGAAATTCTTTTTTTTCTTAGGTTTTGTATGTCTTTCTTGATATTTCTATTTTATTTATACATCATTTTCTCAACTTTTTCTGCATCTTTCAGAGATGCAGCATCTTTAAGAGAGCTCTTTATCTAATAAACCATCCATTAGGTCTTTCTCAAGGATTTCTTTTGTTAATTAATTTAATTTTCCCTTTAAATGGGTCACACTCTCCTGTTTTATTTTATTTCTTGGATTTTTTTTGAACGTTAGATGTTTGAATCTAATAATGTTGTTTCTCTGGAAATCACATTGTCTCTGCTGTTTTGTGTTATTTTTAAAAATTTACATTTCTTTATTTGGTTATTATAGGCTGTCTCTGTGCTGAGAGTCAGCCTGAGTTTAAACAATAGGTCTTCTCAGGTTCTCCTGAGCCTATAGTTTTCTCTGGTCATGTGCAATCACTTTCTAATTTTTCCTGTGTATGTAGTTGTTCTGAATGTGCTAGTCATTAAAATCTGGCTTCCAAAAGGGAAAAAGGAAAAAAATAAAAGGGCAGATACTGAGTACTGACCCTTTGAATTTCCTAGAAGTCACTTCAACAGAAGGGGGAGGGGCTTGTAACAATGGGGTGGGTGCAAAAAAATGGCTACTTATTCTTTGTTTTTTATTCTTTGCTTTTATTTCTGTGATCAGAAGCAGCAATCACCAATGAAAACACAGACTCACCAGTTTTAAGACAGGGTCCTTTTGACCCACCCTGTCTCCTGCAAAGTGTGTGAAGCTGATCCAGGAACACATGCACAGTTGCATGCCAGGAGGCTGCAGGATGGGGATTGGTAGCTACAACTGTGCTTAGAGCTAAAATTGACTGAAATGAAATGCAATTTTCCCTCCAAGCCTTCCCCTGAAAGTTGCAAGCCTTCAATATACTCCAGAGTTCCAAAAAGGTTACATCAGATAGATTCTGCTAGCACAATTGTTATCTAGTTGGGAGAAAATTCCTGCAGCTTCCTACCTTCCAGAACCATCTTGTGTATGTGTTTTTAATTTTTATATTGTCTTGATAAAACAATGCTTTTATCAATATATATAATATCCTTTCTCTTGTTACCGTTTTTCCCTTACAATCTATTTTGTCTGATATTGGTGCAACCACACGAGCTCTCTTTGGTAACTATTTACATATAATGTTTTCCCATCATTTCAATTTTAATCTTTTTGTGTCTTTGGATCTAAAATATGCCTCTAGTAGACAGCATACATTTGAATCTTTTTTTTTTCCAAAAAAAAAAAAAAAGATTCATCTACCAAATCACTATCTTTTGGTTGGAGAGTTTAATCCATTTCCATTAAGCAATTACTGATAAGGGAGGATTGACTTCTGCCAATTGCTATTTGTTTTCTTCATATTTTATAGTTGTTTTTTGGGGTCCCTCATTTCATCTTAATAATGCCTTTTTTATTAATGCCTTCTTTTGTGTTTAATTTTTTTGTGTTTAATTTTTTAAACAAATTCTTGATTCACTTCTAACTTCCTTCTGTGTATATATTTAAAATATTATGTTGTGATCTTCAATGGGATTGCATTTAACATCCAAATTTAATAACAGTCCAATTCAATTAGATACCAACTAAACTTTAATAGTATACAGAATCCACGGACCTATCTATAAGCTCTGATTTACTGCTCCCCTTTATATTATTATTACAAGGTATTCCTTTATATGTTATATATCAAATAGCATAACTTTATGATTTTTGTTCATTTATCTTTTATTTTATTTCTTTTTTAAGATTTTTTTTATTTATTTATTCATGAGAGACACAGGAAGAGAGGCAGAGACATAGACAGAGAGACAAGTGGGCTCCTTGCACGGAGCCTGATGTGGGAATGAATCCCAGGACCCAGGATCACAACCTGAGCCAAAAGCAGACCAAAGGTTGAGCAACCACTGAGCCACCCAGGCACCCCAGCTCATTTAACTTTTAAATCCTGTAGAATTTTTTCTTACTTATATCTTACTTATACTGGCAATAGAGTGTCTTATAATTTCTGTAATCTAATTTTTACAACACTGTTCAGTATTGTGAGAAGAATTAGCCATTCAGGATTTCTTACTGTGAACTAAATCTATAATGCTAATTGCCTTGTCATTTTTTTATACAATCAGGTCTTAAAACTGAATTGGTCATGAAATGTTCTCTTCTCAGTTTATTGTCTATTAACTATAATTTCACACCCACCTTCAATATCACCTTATTATACACAGACAAGTGAACTGAATTATCAAGCACTATGAAAATCTAAATATTATCAAATAATAATTTTCCATTTTATACAAAAGTAACTTTAACTTATTTTTGTAAGTTGTTAAATTGATAAGATTAAAACAAGAATGGTGCTATTATGACACCATTGGTAATTATATCACTGACTCTGAATGAGTGTTTTATGTTTTACTTCCTCCAGATTCAAATTAGTAATTATAATGGATACTTATTTAAAGGGAAAAATAGCACCATTTATAGACTAAGATAATTCTTTTATTCTAAAATTCTCTGATATATGTAACATTTTAATGAAGTTTGGATATTATTATTGTATGATAATTGATATTAGAACATATTTATAAACCAAAAAAAAATTAAGTACTTATCTGGCATCAGTTTTATTATATAAATCCTTTTTGGTTTCTAATACTGAAGGTACTCTCTAAAAGTTTTTAAAGCCTAAGGCAATATTTAAAATAGGTGGGTTCCCATGAGTTTTAGGACCATAATGCAACACTCTCTTAGCTAGTACATTCATCTACTGGCTTCTCCTTTCCTATGTCTGTAATTTTTTTAAGTTACAGTCAATTCCTTTAAGTCTGTCAACAAACATAGGCTCAGTCAACTCAACATGATAGACTACATTAAGAAAAGATAAAAACTATATGATCATTTCAATAAATGCAGAGAGAACATCAGGCAAAATCCAACATCCATTAATGATAAAAACTTCCAAAAAATGGGTAGAAAGGAAACATACCTCAACATAATAAAGGCCATATCTGACAAACCTATAGCTAACATCATACACAACAGTTAAACTGAAAGACTTTCATAAAGATCAAGAATAAGACAAGGATGTCCAGTCTCACCACTTTTATTCAACATAGTATTGGAGAATGTAGCCAAAGCAATTAGGCAAGAAAAAGAAAAAGGCATCCAAACTGGAAAGCAAGGAGTAACATTGTCACTATTTGCAGGTGACATGATGCTATGTATAGAAAGCTCTTTCATCTCCACCAAAAACCTGTTAGAGCTAATAAATGAATTCAGTAAAGTTTCAGGATACAAAATCCACATGTGGAAATCTGTTGCATTTTCATACACTAATGATGAACTCTTAGAGAGAGGAATTGAGAAAACAATTCAATTTACAATTCCACCAGAAATAATAATTTACCTAGAAATAAACTTATCTAAGGAACTAAAAATATGTGTACTCCAAAATTTATTTAACCCAGTAACACTGATGAAAGAAATTGAAGATGACACAAAATATATTGTGCTCATATATTGGAAGAATTAATATTGTTAAAATTGTTAAAATGTCCATACTATCCAAAGAAATCTACAGATTTAATGCAACCCCTATCAAAATGCTAATAGCATTTTTTACATTTTAGAACAAATAATCCTAAAATTTGCCTAGAATCACAAAAGATCCTAAATAATCAAAGCAATGTTAAGAAAGAAGAAGCAAACTGAAGGTATCATACACTCAGATTTCAAATTCTATTACAAAGCTATAGTAATTAAAGAGTATGGAACCGGAAACACACACACACACACACACACACACACACACACACACCAAAAATGGACAAAATAGAGCCCAGAAATAAACTTGGGCTTATATGGTCAATTAATCTGTGACAAAGGAGGCAAGAATATGCAACAGGAAAAAGATAGTTCCTTCAGGAAGCAGTGTTGGGAAAATGAGACAGTGAGATGGGGAAAAAAATGAAACTAGACCACTTTCCTACCCTATATACAAAAATAAGCTCAAAGTGGATTAAAGATCTAAATGTGAGACCTGAAACTATAAAGCTCCTAGAAGAAAACATAGGCAGTAATTTCTATGGTATTAACTGTAAAAACATTAATCTAGATATGTCCTATCAGGCAAGGCAACAAAAGCAAAAATAAGCCATCGAGACTACATCAAAATAAAAAGCTTTTGCACAGCAAAAGAAATTATCAACAAAACAAAAGGCAACTATTGAATGGGAGAATGTATTTTCAAATAATATATCTGATAAAGGGTAAATATCCAAAATATACAAAGAACGTAAATAAGACCAATTTAAAAATGTGCAGAGGAGTTAAATAGACTTTTCTAAAGAAGACATATAGATGGTCAATAGGCAAATGAATAGGTGTTCAACATGACTAATCATCAGAGAAATGCAAATCAAACTACAGTTATATATCACTTCACACCTGTCAGAATGTTTATTATCAAAAAAGACAAGAAACAAATGTTGCTGAGGATATAGAAAAAAATGAATCCTCTTGCATTGTTGTTGGGAATGTAATTGGTGCAGTCCTTGTGGAAAATAGTATAGTTTCCTCAAAAAACTAAAAAAATAGAATTAACATCTAACTCAATAATTCCAATACTGTGTATTTATCAAAAAAATGAAAGCACTAATTTGAAAAGATATATGAAGCCATATATTCATTGCAGCATTATTTATAATAGCAAAGATATGAAAATACAAAAGTATTCATGATAAATATATATGATAGAATATTACTCAGCCATAAAAAAGAATGAAATCTTGTCATTTAGGACAACATGGATGGACCTAGAATGTATTATGCTTAATAAAATAAATCAGGTAGAGAAAGACAAAGCACAGTATGGTTTTACTTACATAAGGAATCCAAAAACAAACAAACAAAATAGAAGCAGACTCATAGATACATAAAAAAAAAAAACCTGATGATTACTTGAGGGGAGTTGGGTAAGGAATGGCCTAAAATAGGTGAAGGATTTAATTAAGAGGTACAATCTGGTTATGAAATAAATAAAACATGGTAATGTAATATATAGCATACGGAATATAGTCAATGATACTATAACAACTTTGTATGATGACAGATGGTAACTAGACTTATTCTGGTGGTCATTCCATAATGTATCAAATCAAATGGAAGTCTAGATCTATCCATTTGTCCCAAATGGCAATCATGTCAAATCACTATATTGTACACCTCAAACTAATATAATACTGTATGTCAATTATTTAATTAAAAATGAATATTTGCCTATTTGCCTGGCTTTTTACCTTATTTGATATTATTAGGTTCTACTATGTGCTAGGCATTGGGATAAGCAAGTTAGATTTTAACTTTTTATCAAAAAATGGACATATTCTAATTTAATTTATTTAAATAATTTCCTACCGTATTTCTCCATTACATTAAATCTCCTACAAGCTCAAATTGACAATTTTCTAGTGGAAATTATACCTTGTGGTTTTCATTACTAAAAACAATTCTGTAATAATTAGTCATGTGCATATATCATTTCATATCACTTATTGCTATGATAACATCCTAGTAGTTTAACTACTGAGTTGAAGCTCTAAACTTTATAGCATATTACCAAATAATTTGTTCTGGAAACACATGTTTATACAGTTACTAGTTGTGAAATAGAATGTATACACATATTGAAAAGCAACTCCCATTTTCCCCATCTCCTAGGGAAACTACAACTAACAATCACATTTGTATATATACTCCATTTTATTCATTTATTCACCTGTCGATGAACACTTTGGTTGTTTCCACGTCTTGGCTATTGTGACCAATGCTACAATAAATATAGGAGTGCAGATATCTCTCCAAGATCATAATTTCAATTGTTTGGATATATACCCAGAATTGGAGTTACTGGATCATATGGTAGTTCTATTTCTCAATTTTTTGAGGAAACTCTATAATGTTTTCCATAGAAATTCTAGCAGTTTACATTCCTACCAATAGCACACAAGGGTCCCCTTTTCTCCACATCTTCACCAACGTGCTATCTTTTGACTTTTTGATAACAGACATTCTGACAAGATGAGATGATATTTCATTGTGCTTTTGATTTGCATTTCCCTGATGATTAGTGTTGTTGAGCATTTTTTCACATACCTGTTGGCTATTTGTATGTCTTCTTTGGAGTATATCTAGTCAAGCCCTTTGCTCATTTTTTAATCAAGTTATTTGTTTTTAGTTTGTTTTTGCTACTGAGTTGTATGAGTTCCTTATATATTTTAGATGTTAACCCATTGTGAGATACATAGTTTGCAAATACTTTCTCCCACTCTGTACATACCTTTTTCACTCTGCCAATTGTTTTTTTTGCTGTTCAGAAGCTTTTCAGTTTGATGTCATCCCACTTGTCTACTTTTGCTTTTATTGCTGTGCTTTTAAGGTGTCATATCTAGGAAATTGTTGCCAAGATCAATGTGATGAAGCTTTTCTCTTGTTTTCTTATGGGAGTTTTATGCTTTTAGGTCTTATGTTTAAGTTTTTAATCTACTTTGAGTTTGTTTTGGTGTATGGTGTTAGATACTGTTCCATATTCATTCTTTTGCTTATGTATATCCAGTTTTCCAACATCTTTTTATGGAGAGACTATCCTTTCTCTGTAATGTGTTCTTGACATTGTTGTTGAAGATTATTTAACCATATATATTTGTACTTTTATTTCTGAGCTCTCTATTGTTTTCTTTCTCTCTATTCTGTTTTTATGTTAGCATCTTACAATTGTGCATCTTCAAAACATTTAAATACTATAATCATTTTGAACCTACCACTTCTGGCAGGACTCATGTCCATTTTTAATTAAGATTGACATAGCAATTGTGTACAATATGGCAGATTATCAAGGCAGTTTACTGAATTATCAAAAGTTTTCTGTTTCAGAATGAAGTAGTGCCAAATTAGTATGTCACTGATTTCCCCTCCTTTTATTTAACCATTCATAGGTGCTATGATGAATCTACAAAACAAATACAACTCTGATCAATTCTTTGGAATTAAGCAAATTTAACAATATACTTGAATGACATTCTATGGCCTTTAGCATTCTGCTTTACTTTTGAAGCTACCTTCTTTTAGCATCTATTCATAAAATTATCTTTGCTCCTATTAATGAATATTTTCCTTTAGAAGGTTACATCGGAAGGGGTGTAAAATTTTACAACTGATTTGTGAAACTAATCCAAAAGAGAGATCCTCTGTAGTGCAAATAGGAAGTGATTAGATAAAATGTTTATTAGGACTACATTTTTATAATATAAGATATTGATATTTATTTCATGAATAGTCAATAAAAAATTCATCATTTTATACTAACCTCATTTCCAAATTCTGTATTGCAGTTAAAATCATATTGCATTTTTACAGAAGTATCAAATTTTATTAATTCACATAAAACTTCATACATTATATGTAAATATTAATATATGAGTACTGTCTTATTTGTAAACTAGGTGCATTATAGCTACAGAGAACTGAATATATACTTTTAAACCATTTCCACATACAAATATTCACTTGTTATTTACAAAATAATTAGAATTTATCAAAACTTTTTTTCAAAATATTCTCAACATGTCATCAGAGCTGGAATATATATCTTTAAGCAACTTCTACAAATTGACATTCATTTACTATATCTAAAATTACTAGAATTCATCAAAATGTCTTTTAAATTTCCAAACATGTCATTACCCAAATCTTAATATATACATATTTTATTAAAATAAAACTTAAAAAATAAAGAGGACAAAGAAATATATATATATATATATATATATATATACTATATAAAGAAGTATATATACTTCTTTATATAGATGCACTTTATATATATATATATGCTATATAACAAAATATTATTAAGGCATAAAAATAATGAAAGCTTTCCATTTGAAACAACATGGATGACCTAGAGAGTACAATGCCAAGCTAAATAAGTAAGTCAGAAAAGACAATTATCACATGATTTCACTCATATGTGGAATTTAAGAAACAAAACAAATGAGCAAAGAAAAAGAGAGAGAGAGAGAGACCAAGAAACAGACTCTTAGCTACAGAGAACAAACAGATGGTTACCAGGGGGGTCTGAGGAGTGGGGGTGGGGAGATGATGAAATAGGTGAATGGGATTAAGAGTACATACACCTACATGATAAGAACGGTGATGTATAGAAGCATTGAATCACTATATTGTACACTTGAAACTAATATAACACTGTATGCTAACCATACTGGAATTAAAAAAGTTAATTAAAAAGGGGGAAATAAATAAATTTACGTGCTTAAAAAAAAGTACTACTCTTAATGGGTTTAGTCAGTTAGACAACTAATTCTTCAATTACAGCTAAAATAGCCAGTTAAGTCAGTGAAAAATAATGATTGAGAAGTAAGTCAGAGCAAGTGTGAATTGTTTAACTCAGTTTCAACTAACACACATGAACCATTGTGGAAATACACAATCTCTTAGATTTCTTATTATTGTCATGGGGACAACACATTCATTAAATTTAGCAAGCAGTTCTGTTAAGCTTGAACTATGCAATTACTCAGACACTGTCTCCAGTGTCCTTGCAAGGGTTCCCTTCATTTTGAAGCCACTTGACTTTTGGAGATAACATGATCAAATGCCATCAATTATTCTTATATCTAGAAGTTTTTAACCAAAAAGTACACTAAATAAATGAAATGATTAAGTAAACAAATAACTAAATTCATTGTATTCAAGCAAAAATGGATGATTAAAAAGGTATAGTAAAGTGCCAAAATAAAATAATTAACACAAAACCCATCTAGTTATAATTTTCTTAAGTATAGTGCACTATTGCAAAAAATGAGTGTTTAAGTGGCACTACACATATACACTGTGTATATACTGTACATAAGCAATTAAATTTTATATGATGTTGGAAAACTTTGGAAAAATATAAATATTTTGGAAACAAAAAAATTCAAAATCCACTTTAAAGAAAATGTATGCAACAGGATATAGCACATATAACTTACCAACTTAGAGGGATTTTAGTTGATGGTAAAATATTTAAGTGAAAATTGAACAATTTAATCAATTGTGTCCGTAGTTTTGTTTATAAGAGGCCAAACCACTAGATTGAGACATTTTATTTAGCAATTTAGTATTCTACCAACAATTTTAATAGAATTATCACTTACTATAAAGGAAAGGTGTGTTTTCATCCTGAAATAAATTAATTTTGATTTGAATGAGCAATCAGCTTCATCTCAATCACAAATAAACTTCCTATATATATATTTTTTATTTAAAGGAGCATCTTTATATAAGATTGTTGGGCAACATGTAAAATTTCTCCTTGAGTCTCTATTAAGATTCACAGAAGCTTTTTAGCTTATTTATTTTTTTTTACTAAAAAAATTCTTTAGCTGCAATAAAAGAGTATTCAAGTTGGTGACTTCTCTTTTTGTGCCATTAGATAATAGACAATGAAACATTTCTTCCTTTTGCATTTTGCTATTCTTTTAACAATGCTCTACTTTGAGACCTTGTTAAAAAATCAATATTGTATATGCCCACACACTAATTTATGAATATTTATATTTGATTTCACAAATGACATCTACTTTAAGGAATACAGACATCCTTTGAGAAATTTTCACAGTGCTTACAAACATTTAACTAATGGGTAAGAAGCAATCTTTTCCAAAGCAGATGGAACTCCTACTTCTTGTTTCTAATACTTTATAGTGAGGTTCATTTTCCCCATTTTTTTATGTCACTACTCAAGGTCAATTAAAAATATAAAACTCTAATATGAAATTGAATCATTTTATATATATAATTAAAGTTCAACAAAATTAATGAAATGCAATCTTTATAAATGTGAGAGATATTAGGTAGTCTCAATGTCTGTAATTTGCAAATAGTTTGCTGTTTAATGTATGAGTAGGTATCCATTTATTTTTTTAATAAAAATGGTACAATAGGAATAATCTCATTAGTTAAGGAAAACTTCAACAGTATGTCTGCAAATATTTGGTCTCAGATATTTGTAGGCCTTACATACTTAAGAACTGAAATACATTAATGATATTTAAAAATATCATAAACATATTAAGCTTATATTAAGTAAAACATAAAGTTAAACCAAATATACAAATTATAAATACCCAATTAAATATAATCACTTAAAATGAAAGGAATACTTAGGGGTGCCTGAATGGTTTGGTCATTTAAGCATCCGACTCTTGATTTTGGCTATGGTCATGATCTCAGGGTCATGAGATAGAGCCCTTCATGGGGCTCACACTGGGCAGGGATCTGTTTAGGATTCTCTCCCTTTGCCCCTTCCCCTCACTCACTCTCTCTCTCTCTAAAAAAATAAATAAAAATAAATAAAAGAGTGTTATTTTTACTTTATCATTTACACTTTAAAGCCTATACAGAGATATTTTATTAATGTTCTTTGCAGTAAGCCAACAACTTCTGTTAACCATAGGAGAAGTAAAATTTATATTTTATTTCTTTAAAGTATATTAAACAACACTGTAATTACTCCATAATTTTTTATTTTTAATGGACATTTAGTTATTTTTAACTTTTCATTATTATATTTTCTTGCAATACTCGGACTAAGCATTTTAGTATCTGCAGAGAAATCAAATTTCTTGTGATGAATTATCTAAATGTAAAGATTCTTTTTAGGACATGCATTATTTTCACACCAAGTTTATTCTATTAACAGTACCAGAACAAGAGCTTTTATAGCTATCAATCCTGAGGCATTCAAGGTCGTGAGTGTGTGAGGTTCCTACTAGCGGCTATTCTTTCTTGTGCATTCCTTAATTAATAAATAGATAACTCCATCATCTCCTCAAATATTGGCTCAAAAGTCACTTTCTCTTAGGCTTATTCTGACACCCACTTAAATGTCAAATTTCTAGGATTCCATACTCTCCTTATTTAATTTTTTTCTATAGCCTTTATCACTTTCCCACATACTCCATATGTATTCTAAGAACAGAATGTCACCTCCAAAAGGACAAGCTGGTAAATAATTTTTGGTACAATTTTGAACAAAACAAAATTTCTCTTCATGTTTATCATAACTGCACTTCTGGAACTCTCAGTATGCAATACACCCACAAAAATGGTGGGATATCTCTCAATCAGAGTTATGTTCTATACTCATATTATAAGTGAATTTTTCACCTATTGAGCTCCAGAGAGATATTTGAAAGTCATGGCAGGAGATGGGACATTTCAATGAAAGGACTTCCTTCCACATTTTAGAACTTCTTCCACTGATTTCTACCCAGTGGATGCTAGTAACATTCATCCATCAGCCATGACAACTAATAGCCTCTCTCTAAGTCCAACCCCTTTTAGATATGGTGCTGCTCCTATTGTGTGTCCCTGTTTAGCCAGGAAAGACATTTTTTTTTTCCTCTACGACATGAAGAAATAAAGACTAATGACAACATAATTTTCAATTTTGGTGATTAAAGACTGGAATATGTTCTCATCTGATGAGCACTGGTTAATCTGCAAAGCAAGGTCCTGTGATGAGAGTGAGGGAAATTAGGATAAGTTTGAAGAGAGTTGAGAAAATATAACCAAACGCTCCACTCTGTGGAAGAAGCAAGAGTATAATAGAGTAGGAAATAAGGGAAAGGATGGGAATCGAATGGGAAAAATTAGAGAGGGAGACAAACCATGAGAGATTCCTAACTCTGAGAAACAAACAAAGGGTTGCGGAAGAGGAGGTGAGTGGGGGGATGGGTTAACTGGGTGATGGGCACTAAGGATGGCACTTGATGGGATGAGCACTGGGTGTTATATGTTGGCAAATTGAATTTAAATAAAAAAATAAATGTACCTTTTCAAAGACAATAACAAAAAGACTAGGAAAATAAGTATATACATAGATATAACATATCCATAAGGTTACATACTTCTATATGATATACATAATAAATATATGATATTTATAGATACATATGATTTATTTTTATACTCTATATATGCATATATAATTTATAATGATATATATTTAATCAGATATATATTTATATATATATGTTTATCTATAAAATCAAAGGTCCATCAGTTTAGGGAGGAGGCTATACTCTTTGCAATCATATAGGTTTTTTTTAGCACAGCTCAGCAGACCTAGTATAGGCTTAGGGAATGCAGATATTGGGTCTATTCAACTCTGAGCTTAGTCCAGGTGGCTATAACTAGTGAGAAAGAAAAGTTGAGATTATTCACAAAAGTAATGTCAAGGAAGAGGCCCTGGAATCTGAAGTGTGTAGGAAGTAATGAGGAAAAAACAAATTAGAGGAAGGAAGAGGAATTTAGGATTTGGAGATCTCCATAATGATGAAAATCAGGAGTAAAGACGATAACGTTGCAGAACAGTTGGAAGATCTGAATCATGTTGTGTGTAGAGGATGTTTGATTATATGACTTCAAAAAATTAATCTTTATATGCAAAATCTTTCTCTGAATCTTAAAGCTACTTTATTTCTTATTCATTGCCCTGTACCTTATTCCCCGCTCCCCACCCCAAGTCTCATGTGGAACTTTGGTTTACTTACATTAGAATGAAGAGTTGCCTAGCACATTCACTGTTTCCAATAAAAAAAAAAAAAAAGAGAAAAAGTGTTATGTCTTATCCTGTGTTTTCTCACTGCCCATTGGGTATACTTCTCAGATAGCATCAGAAAGCATTGCTGGACTGACGCCTTATGTTTTCCTATTCAAGCTTCAATTTGGCAAGGTTTTGTGTGCTTCAAGCCAATGGAGTAAGGGAGACCATTTTAACATAAGTGACTTTATAGCATTTGTTTTCTGAATAGAAAGCTCACACACCAACCCGGTTGAGAGGAAAAAAGCAAGCAAGGCTGTGCTTCTTGGTTCGTTTATGTCAGATTAATGACAGAATTCATAGGCCTATTTCCTGTGCTAAAAAATATTTAGGTACCTTAATTCTACTTGACTGGGGTATCTAGTCTCAATAAGCCAGGGTATCTTTTTCTGTTACTATGCTAAAGACTTCAGAAAAAAACTTTAGTCTTCAGCAGATACTAAGAGTGACATACTTATTGATCTTTCCCACAAAATTTAATATATTGTATAAACACTTCACAGGATATACTTTATCAATCCCAGGGTTTCTGCCTTTATTCTAGCTTTTACAATTTTACATTGTGCATAATGAGAGGTACTTGCAGTAGGGTAGCAACAGAAGAGCAAGTCTGCTTTGGTCCCCTGAAAATCTTATATCTATGCAGTGGGAGGGCAGCTTCCAAGTTTTCTGTTGGCATAAATTCCAGTCTCTTACCAGGGGGAGATTGTGGCACAGAACCAAATCATATCTATACCATCTGCTCCAATTGGCAAGGCTCATGTCAGCTGCCAATTGCAATTCTCAATTCAGTCCCATAGGTCTTGTACTTCCTTTTAGATTATTGTAATGTTTTATAGTTTTCAGTATTCTTATGAGATTTAGTGTTTGAGTCACTTTAGGTGATTTTAAAAGTTGGTAGAAGTTTGGAACATTTTAAATTAAAACTTACAGGTATATCATTTATAAGTATTATGTTTTCCTCTTAGGTTGCTATTATTGTTTTATATATGTTACCCATTTTTATTAATTTTTTTCTCTAATTTAGTTTCCCTCAAAAGCTACCAAATTTAGAAAAATCTTTCCACCACAGGAACCAATAAATATTTGCCATTCCTTTACCTTAGCTTTTTATTCACTTGAGGTTTTTTTTTTTTTTCCTATAATGTTTAAGATCAAGCAGTTAAATTAACTTTGGCTAAAATTATTTTCTCTGATTTATTGTGCTATAACTGCAGGCATGTTACTTAAGCTTTCTAAGTCCATCTACCCAGGATTATAAAAACCTAATAGATCCTGAGCTGTATCAACATCCATAGTTACATTCTAGTTTTCAAATTACTTGGCCTATCTGAAATTTTTGATAGAAGATACTGTCTATTGGTATTTATTCTTACTTTTGCTTATGATGTAACATACCACCCTGAGTTTGTTCTGCATATGCCATTCTGCATTCCCTTTTGTTCTGTCCATTCTTTATTTTTTTTCCTTTTTTTCTGTCCATTCTTAAATATTAGCATTCCCTAAGTTCTCTCTTAACCCTCTGCTTACTTTCCCAATAGAATCTTAATTGCTTTTATATATTGAATTTATAATAATTCCAAAATCCATATCTCAATTGGAGTTTCTCGTTAGCACCACAATCTGAATATGTCCCAAACTCAATTTATGTAATCCAAAAAAGCCTGCCCTCCCTCTGACCTTGTTTTTGAGAAGTCACCATCAGTTAGCCAGACACTAACAGGAGAGTCATCTTTGACTGCTTTCTTCTTCTTGGTTCATTAATTAAATCACTGCCTCATCTGCTTTGATCTCTAAAATATTATATGATTCTTTCTCTGTGCTCTTGTGTCTGGGACCTTCTTACTTTTCAGCTGGACCATCCTAATAATATGCTTTCAAGTCTCCAAGCCTGCAGATGTGACCATACTATTCCTTCCCCAAGTGGCAAAGATTCTGAAAACATGGTTTAGCTATATTATTGCATTGATTAAATACTGTCAAGATGTTTCCTTCATAAAAATAGCTTTTGGGTAATTTTCTAGAACCTGCACATTAAAAATATAAAATAGTTGTATAGTTGAAAGAATGCTGATAGTTGATAGGAAGTATTATTTTCAGTCTGTTTGGCAGGATCTACACAATGTTGCACAAATACTAATAAAAACAAAAATAGTGATAAAAAAGAAAAAAAAACAAAAAAATCTGAATTATAAAAGTAGATGAGGAAAGTACATATGTATTAATTTGGGTTATATGAACTAATTCACTCTAAGAGAATGCAAAAATAAAAGTTTATATGAACAGTTTGCAAGGTAATTGAGGATTATATTTCTAAAAAATAACTCAATCTTTGAGGTAAATAGAGAGGGAACCCGAGAAAGCAATTGTAAAATACAAAAGCAACTTGACACAAAATAATTAATGAAGCAGAATCACTTCATATATTAAGGAGAAGATAATCTGCAATGAATTTATGAGAGAATATTTGAATATAAGAAGTTTTTCAACCTTTAGAAGAATGTGTGATTTTATATTAGAACAGTAGTAGATAAAGTATGTCTTCCTACAAGCATACATAGTGAAAATGCACAGGAATAGTATGATGGTCAGAATCATAGTTAAGAGAAGATATCTATGCTCTAATCCCTATAATCTACGAATATTGTAACCACAATGGCCCTGAAAAGTAGGAGAAAGACAGATGGTTGGTCAGAGAGATGTGCTGATGCTAGAAGAAGCATGAGATGGGCAATGAGAAGAACTCTGCTGTTGGTTTTGATATGAAGAAAGCCATGGGCAAAGGAATGTGGCTGGCTTCTCGAAGCTGAGAAATGATGTCAGTTACCAAGGAACTGGGGACCTCACTGCTAACAACCAGAATAAACAAGAAAATAGATCCTATTCTAGAGCCTACAGAGAGGAACACAGCCCACTATACGTTGATTTTAACTCTGTGGGACTCAAGTCAAACTTATGACCTGCAGAGATGGAGTAGATTCTTCACTGAATTTACCTCAATATTAGCACTTATATTGAAATTGTCTATTTACTTATGTTGCCCAAGTCTGGGAATTCTAAAAGTTTAGGTATATGGCATAATTATATACTATATCACAATACATAGCACAATGGATAACACATGGTATAGTTTACCAAATATTCCCTGACAGAAAATGCAAATGGATGATTGAAAGAATAATTAAATAAGTGAATTAATATATACATATATAGAACTAATAATATTTTCTCTTCCTCATTTTATATATCAACAGATGTGATAATATACTTAGGCTTTTTAAAAAATTGGTTATTTGGGGCACCAGATGGGTTAGTCAGTTAAGAATCTGACTTCTGATATTGATCAATATCATGATTTCAGGGTTGTGAGATTGAGCCTTGCATTGGGCTCCATGCTGGCCATGAAGCCTGCTTGGGATTCTCTCTCTCCTTCTACCCCTTCCCAACCTCCTCTCCCTCTCAATAAATAAATAAATAAATAAATAAATAAATAAATAAATAAATTCAGTTATTTATTTGTGAACTAACAATTTTTCCCCAAATAAGTTTATTGGCTAAGGGAAAATGGATATGAGGAACAATAGAGGAAAAGGTTATTGTTATTATTATTTGTACTCTATAATGAATTACTTTCCAACAAATTTCAATTGGAAATTTTTAAATGTATGATCACTGATATTATTTGGTGACTATTAGTAAATTGGTAATCATGTATGAGTCGCACTTCCTGTCAGAATTTGACTGTCTCAATAAGTGAATCAGTGAGACCTGTCAATGAAACAAATAAGTATATAGACTTGGTGTTGGCTATGCTTTAGGAATACAGTTGACATTTTATCTTTAAATTTTAAAGATAATTTTCTGCTGTATCTGGTCTGTATATTGTTTTTTTTCTTTGACAGTGGTCACCAATTCACCTATTGGGACAAGTCAAATTCTGGCAAGAAATGCTACTCATTCATGATTACCAATTTTATTTAGCTAGCTAGCTTAATAGATAGATAGATAGATAGATAGATAGATAGATAGATAGATAGATACAGATATGGATTTAGATATAGATATAGATATAGATACAGATAGACATCTCCACTAAGTGTAAAGAGTTGAATGATAAATGGATCACAAATTGGCCACAATTTCTTGAGGCTTGGCCCTAATAAAGCATCACCTGTATTCTTGCTTACTGTGATTCGTATATTTCTTTATTACTTCTTTAATAAAATAATTATGAAATTTGAAAAATCAATATTTATGTGAAGGCTGAATCATTTTTAAATATGAATGTTTTTATGATGCAAATGCAAATTTCTATTTTTTAATAAAAGGAAAAGGTATTTCTAATTTGTCAAAGTCATCCAACTCCTCTTCATCTATGTCCTCAACTGGCATCAGATTTTTTTTCCCCACCAATGGAAGCAGCACATCCTAGATGCAATCTCCATGATTTCACCCATTAAAATGCTTCCTAATTCAGATTTAAAAAGAGAAGAGCTAGCTCACTCCGTTTGAATAAGCCCTAGTTTATTACAGGCAATGAGATGATCAAATAAAAGCCCAGCTGAATCTCAGTTACAGAAGAGATCTATTCATTTATTCTGTGCACTTAAATGAAAGCTGTGTCAGCGTATGATGGTAGTTCAATAATACTAATCTTGATAACCTATTATATTTTTATAACAATTATCTTTCTTTCTGTTAGACATGTAAGTGGACTTGTTAATCCATGCCACATTAAAAAAAAACAAAACAAAATAACTTTTCTTTCCAAGAAGATTAATAAATTTGCCCTTACTCGTTTTGTAATTAAAAGAGAGAGAGAGAGAAAAAAAAAAGAGAGAAAATAGCATGTAACACAAATCAGACAAAAACAACTACTGATTTAATTCAATTATATATAAATACAATTCATCTCTCAATTTCACTAAGGATGCTGATCAATAATTTTACCTCTATTTGCTGACTGAGGCAGAGATACTGGGCAAGGTTTGAACTTTCTATCCATGAATAAAATGAACTCAATACTGCTCTACTACAATATATAAGGATCAATGAGTACTGTTTCTTTTATAAATCTGTAATTCACTCTTGATCAAATGGTAGCTCAAGTATTCCTCACTAATCAGAATTAATCAGTTCCTGAAAATTGACTGGATAATGAATTTTTAGATAGTGGGCATCCATATACCATTCATTTACATAGGAAATGTGATAATATATTTTCAATCTTTGCAAAACCTCAAAGTTTTTCACAGATCTTAAAAACACTGTAAAATAGTTGTGCAAAACCCACAGAAGAGTTGTAAAATACAAATTACCCAATTACTTATCAATTAAATAACTTTGGTAAGTATTTTTTTTGTATAGCATGATACTGTATATATTATCAAAAATATATTCACTTTTTTAAACTACAATATATGCTATAAATACTATGACTTTGTCACTTAATAACAGATCACACCAGTTTTAAGTGATATGATTAAAATTATACTAGGACAATAGTTAAACTGTGATGGATAGTCATCCAATTCTACTGTTATTAGAAATCAAAATGATATGATAAAGATACATAAAGAATTCAAATAACACTAAGCAAATTACTACTTAATGATGGTTGAATTGCTTACGTGAGGTTTGGTGATGATAAAAGAGAGTCAAATCAGTCACCATGCATATGGGTGGCAGATCACAGTGAGCACCAGTAAAGGAGCAACAGTAAGTGTCAGAAATTCATCAATTACCAAATCCAAGAAACCTGTATTTCTCAAGATTCTTGATAATTCCGAGAATCCTAATAGCTTAAGACCAACTTGTCATTACAGATTTTTTAATGTGATGCATCTTCTCATGCTGATTATTCTCACTGAGATTTTAATTCATTACCTAAAATTTCAACTAAATTATTGTCATCCAGTATTCATCGCTATCCATCTTCCTCTTCTTCCAAGCAATGATAAATTTCAAATTAAATATAATCAGGACTAAATTCTTCATTATTTTATGCTAACAGTTTGTGGAAAATTTTGAGGTTTTGTATAGATTGGAAATATACATTCACATTTCCTATTTAAATGAAATGTATATAGATGCCTACTATTTCACTTCTCTGAGAGTAGGGTGGTCAGATAGTTCATCAACACTTGAAAACTAAGAAACAAGAAAAAAAATAGTTTCTCTCATTCTCTGATCTTTACTTTGATACTTCTATTTCCTAAAGTGTCTCCTCAATGCCAAAACTTTTTTGTAACTTCTTCATTGAATCAATATTATCCCCATTGTACCCTGGACCAAAACCACTTAGAAAATGCTGTGAAGGTGGTGAAGACAATTTGGTCCAAAAAGTTGCAATAATCATGAATTAGGAGGCCAAAAGTTCACTTCAGTATTATCCTGATAAATCAATAAATCATTTTTAAATTGATACATTCTGGAGGTGCTATTATCAAGGAACACAGCTTTAAGATTTTCCTTCTCATGTTATAAATTTCTTCTATGTTGAATGACTTCCTTTCTCATTTGGCTTTATAACATGTATGCTATATAGCAGGTTGTGAACTCTACAACATTATTTAAAGGGCCTTGCAGCTTTTGGAGTCATATGATGACAAAGGTTGACCTCCATCTACACAATTTCTACCCAACAACAGGGTGAGCCTCTATCTTTGGGCACTGAAAGTGTCAGTACCTTTTTCTTTTCATCTTCTGAGATGACTTATTTCCAAAGTTCCCTATCTTAACAAATTAGAATATCTGCTTTGCAGTGTAGTCAATTTATACTAATTGGAAAGCATAGGGTAGCCTTTCTACATAAGTTGCTAAACTATCACAAAGTTGCTTTGAAATTCAGTCTTTCAATTCTTTCTTTGTTCTATCCTTTTTTCCCCCTACTTCAGCTCTTCAAAGTTTTTCCAACACCTTCTGCTTTATCAACAAGATGTTCAATGGTACCCACACTGCCCTATGGCTTTTCAATCTTCTGTAACAAGGTTTATCTGGTACTTCAAAAATATTACAAAATGTTCAAGTATCCTAGTGAGAACATTCAGAACCAACAAAACTCTCATGAAAACTTGTGAATGGTTAAACTTTTTCTAGATACACACTGCTTCAATAAATTTCTTTTTTAAATTATAGTTGACACACAATATTACTCTAGTTTTATCTCAGTAAGTTTCTTTACCAAATTTTCTATTTTATTAGTTTTTCTATGCCATTTTATTCTCAGGATTTTTACTTCATATTACTTTACTTATTTGTTTATTTATGGAGCCTGATGTGAAGCTTAAATAAACTTACAACCCTGAGATCAAGACCTGAGCTTACATCAAGAGTCAGACACTTAACTGACTGAGCCACCCAGGCACCCTGACTTTTTAAAATTTTTATTTAAAAATTAGGTGCCTATGAAAATGCTAATGTACAAACACAACTAAAAGATGCAATTCTATCAGAAGTACAGCTGAGATATGACTGTAACTCACCTTACAACCTCTTTCTTGGATTTACACAACTTAAATGTTTGCCCTTGTATGAGCTTGCAGATTTGTTGTAGCAGAGATTGAGTTATGGATGAATTTAACAAGTTGTTATGGCAACCAAAAGAGGACAGTGAGGGGTTCCTATGTCTTTTTTTTTTCCCCCGGGGGTTTTTAAATAAATTCTAAAACAAAGATGAAAGGCACTTTAGATGAAGTCAATCTGGTCCTCCCCAAATTGAAGCAACTATTTGTAACCCATATCCATATCACCAAACAAAAACAAAAACTAACGCAAATGCTCAATTAGGAGCCAAAAGGTCCATTTTTAGTTTAGCCACTGAGAAGCTTGTTAGCAACTAGATGGGTGTAACTAGATGACCTGGATGATATCTTCCAATCCTGAGAGTTCTCAAAACAGTAACTTTTGATCTTTGACAAGTCATGTAATCTGATAACTTTAAACTGTGAGATCAGATTAGACTTCAAAATCCCTGACGTTTCCCCGTTTGGTTTTTCTTTTCTTTTTTTGTAGCCCAGGCAGCATATAAAAACACTCTCTCTGGATGCCTGGTTGGCTCAGTGGTTGAGCATCTGCCTTAGGCTCAGGGCCTGATCCTTGTCCTGGGATCAAGTCCCTCATTGGGCTCCCTGCAGGAAGCCTACTTCTCCCTCTGCCTATGTCTCTGCCTGTCTCTCTGTGTCTCTCATGAATAAATAAGTAAAATCTTAAAAAAAAAAAAAAAACACTCTCCCATATACTAACCCTAATGCCTTAATTGGGAGATTAGTATAGAAATGATTTAAGTTTGTTTAGCAAAAATTTTGCCTACATTTGTCATTCATGTTCTTACAAATTAAGTATGTATTATTTAAAATATTTTATTTATGGCATTTATTCACTTTGCCATGATTATATTTGCCTTATTTAATTTGTAACCTACTTATCTTCCTTTCTGCATAGGTTATGAACTTGTAAGGAAGATGAATTATATAAAATTCTTTAGATTTTTCATAGTACCTATCTCATTAGTGAACAGGAAGTCAAATTCAACAATCCTTGGTTTCTACATTTGAAAAAAAATGTATAATTTTTTTCCAATAATATAATCTCCCTAAATTGAAAATTCAATGATTCTGTCAATTTGTTTAACTAACTGATTATTTTTATGATTTTAAAAAGTTTTATAAGATGAAAGTTTTATATCATATAACGCAGAAGATAAAAAATTTATACTAAGGCTGAAGATTTGTCTTATTTCTCAATGACAAAAGAACACCTGCTATTTTCTGTTTATTTTACATTTGTTAGAGATGTTCTACATGAATCTGTTAGGGTGAGTCACTCTTAGTAGTTAAAATATGCCATGCTATTCTGTCTTCTATCTAGAGAATGGACAGTTATTTAAAGGTATTAGGTATTATTTAAATGCTATTAGTATTTCATAAACAACATAGCATAAGGCGGATCATTTAATAACTGATGACAAGGAATATGACTGAAAAATCTTCACAATTCTGTTCAGATTATCTCTATCCAAACCAATTCTCTGTAGGAAATAATGCCAAACAATAACACTATTAAATATGATGGGATTTCTTTCAACCAAGCTTATTCAGGAATGATATTTTAGTTTTTTGCAATTGAATATAGCAGAAATTGATTGAATTTTTCTCAGTGCCTGCAGTGCAACAGCTCAGCAATAATTTACTAAAGGTCTACTGTGGCTCTTAAGAAGGCATTTTATTTAACAACAAATGTGTAAACTTGATGTTATTCTATGCATTTCCTGTGGCTTCAAACTATGCCA
Source organism: Vulpes vulpes (assembly GCF_048418805.1). Taxonomy (NCBI): domain Eukaryota; kingdom Metazoa; phylum Chordata; class Mammalia; order Carnivora; family Canidae; genus Vulpes; species Vulpes vulpes. The sequence goes on along the minus strand of NC_132784.1, from coordinate 47,285,727 downwards.
ATAGAGAGAACTGGAAGAGAGGGAAATGATTAAAGAAAAAAAGAACTATATGATGTTTTCAACTGACTTAGACCATGCAAGTTAAATATTATGACCTTGATTTAACCATTAAGCCCCACCCCCACCGCTTAAACTCTCCAAATAATTGGTCTTACTCTCTATATTACACTTTACATATTATTATGTATTATACCACTCTCCATGATTTAAGGAACAGTATATGAACTAAATTGCGTCTCTCCTAGAATTCATATTTTGAAGTACTAATCCTCAGTATCTCAGAATGTGAGCTTATTCAGTGATAAGGTCTTTAAAAGGTATTAAGTTAAAATGAAGTCATTAGACTGGGCCCTAAACCAATATATCTAGTGTCCTTATAAGAATAGCAAATTTGGACATAGACACATATACAGAGAATATGTGAAGACAGAGGAAGAAGGTGGCCATCTGTAAGCTGAGGAGAGCCCTTGAACAGATCATTCCCTCACAGTTTTCTTCCTCAGAAGAAACCAACATTGGCAATATTTTGATCTTGGGCATCTAGTCTCAAGGGTTAAGAGAAAATTAATTTCTCTTGTTTTAAGCCCCTCAGTTTTTTATTTTTTATTTATTTTTTATTTTTTTGCACTTTGTTGGAATAGCCCTAGCAAATTAATACAGAAAATAAAGCAATATTTGTATACAGATGGTCTCTAACTTATCATGATTCGACATTGATTTTTTGACTTTACAATGGTGTAGAAGCAATACTTATTCAGTTGAAACCATACTTTAAATTTGGCATTTTAATCTTTTTCTGGCCTAGTGATATGAGGTACAATGCTCTCGCATCTTGCAGGGCAGTGGCAGCAAGCTGCAAGTTCCAGTCAGTCATGCAATCATGAGAGTAAACAACTGATTCACTGACAACCATCTGTACCCATACAACCATTCTGTTCTTCACTTTCAGTGTGGTATTCAATAAATTACATGAAATATTCAAGGCTTTATTATAAAGATGAGCAAATGATCAAAGAGAACACAGAAGGAAAGACATGGCTAAAATAGGATACCAAAAATAAAGATGGGACATAGTAGTTACATTTTATTACCAAAGAGGACATCGTGAAATTGAACTTAAAATGAGTAGAAGTTTTATAGGTTCAAATGGGAATATGATTATGCATGGATATAAATGCAGCGAGAGGAAGGTATTGACATGACAATGCAAAGTCACATGGGGAGTAATGAGCTGGAAAGTTTAAAGAGCTAAGGTTGGGGAAAGTTGGTAGGTGGTAGGAAAGATTTAAAAAGGGAGATTTGAAAAGTCCCAAATCATTTATATTTATTTTTTAAACACACAGGAGACTTCTATATGCTGACTTTTTTAGACCTAGTTTTAAGGAAGATAATATTCCTGGTCCTTTAGATAGAATTGTAGTGAAGGGAGGACAGACTGGAAAGAAGTCCCAGAATTCCCGACTTTGGGATTACTAAATATATGAAAACGTAGTCGGGGAATTTTTTCATTTCATTAATGTTTGCTTACTTGCTTTTATTCTTAAATTTGTTGAATGTCAAATATAGGAATGCACTCTAATTTTGTCATGTGTTCAGTAATGACTTGTCCTATTGTAGAGAAGGGAAGGAGAGAGGGAACAAACACATATTACTCATGTCCCATTCAGCCTTCTAAGGAGTTTGGATTCTTTAAATGGAAACTGATGAATATAAAGAGGTTGAGGAAGACATGGATTAGATGGTTTGGATTAGATTTTTAGTGTACATGAGACTCTCCTTGATGGTGTGCTAAGAAGAAAAAAAAAGGGAAAAAGAAAGAAAAAACATAATTCTGGGCCCTACTTCCATAGTTTATTGTTCAGTTGGTATAAGATGGTAATGCAAAGCTGCTAATTCTAAACAACACTGGGAATATCAGTTTAAGGAAAGGGAACTAGGAATAGAAAATACAAGGGCAGCCAGGAGTACTTTCTGAGAGATCAGATTGTGTTGTTTGTTTTTGTTCATATAATGGAGGATACTATGGGATATATTGGAGTCTCCACTCTTAATTTTGGAATTACATCATTTTTTTCTTGTTTTTCTTATTAATCACTCTATATCCTTCATCTTTCCTTCTTTCTATTCTTCTCTTTCTTTTCCCCTATTTCTTTTACTCTCCATATTTTCCAGATTTGTGACAATCAAAAGGAAGTTTCTTAAAAAAGTGTCCATAAAATAAAAATTTTATTAAAACTCACTTTTCTTACTTTACATCTGAAAAGAAATGCACTAGGTGTGTTATTCATACCTACTGTCACATCATTATTGATTTTATTGGATAAAATCCTATAAACTTATACATGGATAAACTTTTTTGATGATTACTTTCATTAGCTTGAAAAATGTATACATATAGATGTGTTTTTAAGAAATTGGTATGTAATTAGAAACTATATCCCAATCAAGGAAAATTATGCCATCATGTATTAGAATAATAATGCAGATTCTATAAGATATTTAACAGCAATTATTATGTATTGCTGTGGTTACTTAGAAGTTCACTATTTTTATGAACATGTCAGAACATTAGCAGATAGTTACTGTAGTCTAGTAATATGAATGTTATCTGTTTTATGTGATTTTTAATAAAGTGTTACAATATCCAGTGGTAGTTGAAAGTACCTTTAATAGCTCTTTACCTCTGGTAAACTTCTGTAGTAAATCACTGAAAAATAATAATGTCTGTGTTATTCATTTCTAAAAGTACTCTTATATCCTACAATTTTGCTCTACAACTCATGATAACCTCTCTTCCAAAAAGTATTGTTTGAAGAATAGACATCATATAGTGTTCTCAGAAGACTCTCTCACTCTCTTGCTTGTTATATATTACCGCTTGACCAAAAGATAATAGCATTTTTCAGAAATCGTGAGCCTCTTATAATTCAATTAAGTTCAATTAGTTATAACATAATCCCATAAATTCTTTTAAAAGGCAACTAGAAATAGAATCCATAGAAAACTACATAATTCATGTCTCTTCTGAAAGGAAATTTAAGGCAGTAAGAGATTATAGTAAGATGTATTAAACACTTAATTCCCAGACTACGTCTGTCTATGATATTTATACCTAAATGTGCTAACATATTTATTCATTTGAATTACCTGCATTGTATGATAGCAAATAGTGAGAAAACATACCTTATTTTCCTTGTATGTATTTCATTACTGCTTGAAGAAGTAAGTCTAGGGACATGGATAGCTATAGGAATAGCCAGCTTTCAGTTATTATTTCTAAAATCCAACAAAGAGACTTAACTGGCAGTTGCAAAAAGATATCTGATTAAATTTGGAATACCCTTGGCGAACTGTCAGCAAACTGGATAAATCTATAAGCATTTTTCACAAAGGATTTCTATATTTTTTCATCATTGATTTGGGGTTATTCAAATTCAATGCATAAAATAACAACTGCAGTTTTGCTATGGATGGTAGATCAAGTCAATTCTATCTGACCTACTAAAAACTACCTTTGTCTAGTATGGAAAAGGTTTATGGAGAGATTAAAGGAATTTATAATTACAATAAATCATTAGTAAAATGTAATTGTGAACAACAACAACAACAAAAATCTAACACTGAGGAGTCATTCGAGAGATTCAACTATAACTTACTGCCAAATTAAACTTGGGGTCTTTTAGATGCAGCTATTATCTTCTGGAAAACAAATAAAGGAGAAATAGTTAAATAAGTATGATCTCCGTTTCAATCAATCTGAGTTCACAGGGAAAGCACTGAGATTGTACTAAGGCTTGTCTTTTCTTCCAGAGAATTTCAGTTGATAACCTACTTTCTATGAATTTTATTGTTCTTGCAATTAATGAACAATACAATTAGAATAGCAAATATTTCTAATTTATAGGCTTGTATATCAAGTTTTCAGAGTATGTCTCTCTTTATGTAACCTTACCAAACTTCTTTCATCAGCAGCCTTTTAGCAAGCTGTTCCACTGGGAATAACATTTTTACACTTTTACATTTTACATAAACATTTTGTGCTTGGATATCTAGCAATCACATCATTATCATCCATAAAGAGGTATATTAAGACATTGTTTCAAGCATCTTGTGACAGTGATGCTACAGAAACAAAATGTCAGATTTGAGGACAATTTGTCAAATTCAGTAGGATATTTATACTTCATGGTAGATAGAATAATGCCCCTACAGGATGCCCATATCATATAATCCTTAGTTCCTGTAATCACGTTAGTTTAAGTAGTATATTTGTTTCACACAGCTACCATAAACAATTATCACTAAATAGAAATTTATTCTCTCATTGTTACGGAGTCCAGAAGTTGAAACCAAGATGTTGGAAAGATTGATTCCTTCTGAAGGCTCTGAGAAAGTGAGAAAGAACCTATCCCCATCGCCTTCTACTCTGTATCTCTAAGTTTAAATCTTTTCTGTCACTTTTTTTTTTCTGTCACGTTTATGGACTTAATCTTAATTGGGCCTAATCCAGTGTGATCTCATTTTTTTAACTTTAGTTACAGTGACAATGATTTTTTATTTTAAATAAAGCCAAATTCTGAAGTTCAGGTGAACATATCTTTTGGAGGCTAAACATGGCAAAGGCGACTTTCCAGTGTGATTAAGTCAAAGCACTTGAGATAGGGAGATTATTCTGGATTATCTGGATGGTACCAACGTAATCACAAAGATCCCTATAAGGGAAAAGGGGAGGCAGGAGAATCAATGTCAGAAAGAGAGATATGGCAATGGAAACAAAAATGAAAGAAAGAGACAGAGAGACAGTGACAGAGATAGACCTGAAGATGTTGTACTGCTGGCTTTGAAGACAGAGGGATGGGCTGGGAGCCAAGGAAAGCAGACAGCTTGTAAAAGCTGGAGAAGAGAGGGCACAGAGTCTCTCTTAGAGCTTTCAGAAGGAACATAGTCCTATTTACATTTTAAATTTAGGACTTTGTATGAATTTAAGCCTTTAAATTTGTGGTAATTTGTTATAGCAGCAGTAGGAAACACATACATATTCTTTCTCAAATTCACAATGAAGTTTCTACACTCTACCTTCATATAGTAAGAATCTTACAAATTGTTAAAATTCAGATTTCTATGCTACAGTGATGTTACACCTATAAATAATTATAAATTAATTAGCTACTGAATTTCAAAGTCATCTTTACAATAATTTATTATTAATGATTTTTTTCTAAATTTATCTTTGTTGACACAAACTCAGTATAGATTATGAAAAAAATTAAATCCTAAGTATAGATTTAATCTGAGAAATTAACTTATTTTTCTTTTATAGACACACCTGACAAATTATTATTGTCCATGGATAGCAATTATGTTTCATCAAATTATGGGACCAACTTAATACTAATTGTTCTATTTAACTCCACATTGCTTTCTAATGTAATAGAGTTATATATATATATATAGGAAAAAAAATCCATTATACTTTCACATCTGACAGGTTTTTGCCCCACAAAAAAATTCAATTTATCTGAGCACTAACATTGCAGCTAACAACAATTTTGGAAAGTTTAATGCTAATGCACAAAAAAAAAAAAAAGAAAATACCCTTGCAAAATTTACCACAATTGTTTACTTTCTGAAAATGAGCACTAAACCATTTGCATAACATCTGCACTGCTTGGAGGGTTGAAACACTAAAGCAATTAGCTCTGTATTCTATAATGCATGTTGCAACTCAAGCAATGTTGAAGTTGAGCTAACTTAATATTTAGTTAGAAAAGAAAAGTCACTTTATTTGCCCTTTGCTATTAGTGCTTTTTAACTACCCGATCATGGTTAATGTGTTAAGAATCTTGTTTTCAAGATAGTTCAAGGAAACAGCATTTTAAGAAAAAAATCTCTTAGGGACATTCATTTAGTCTTCCTAATATGTGTTTGTTTACATCTATTTTATGTTCTTGAGTAGTACAGATTTTACACAGCAGTTATAGTATAGTAAATAAAGCTGTGAGTCTACTATAAGAAATTATAAGAAAAATTTGTATCAGTGATATGACAAGATAACAATGTTATTCTAGGTTAGATGCACTGACCAGTACTTCTCAAATTCTACATAAATACCAACCAGTATCTACAATTCCATTTTAAAGAATATATAACTAGGCAATCATGTTTCATTTTGTTTTTTAATAGTCATAAGATTTGACAATAAAGTGTTTTCTGATTTGGAAATGTATTTAAATTGACAATTTAAAATTTATTATTAAACCACATTAAATTCTGTATTAAAATCACCATGATTAGATGTACTATACCTTAGGTCTAGATACATCATTACCAGGTAGCTATATGTATCCTACAGGTAAACTTTAGTAATGCAAATAAAATATAAATGAGTATTAAAAATCCTGCTATAATGGAAAGGCAGGAGTCATTTCACAGCTCAACAGGGCAGCATTCAAACAATTCTGTAAAACTCCTAAGAATGCTAATGAAATATGAAGCAGATATAATAAAATATATTGTTTGCATGGCTATGCTTATTAGAAAGAAAGAGAAGTTAGACATACCAGCCATGAAAACATTACTGATAGCAAAAAGGGTGGGCTATCAAGCTGATGAGGGCGGGGTAGGTTATCCTGATTTGGGGGGAGAAGGGTCAGGTGATAGATACAAAAGGGATTACTGGGGTTCAAAACTCAAAACAGTGTAAAGAAAATGGACAGGGATTCTAGGTTGCAAGATGGGGAGTTAGAACCAAAACCTCTGCAAAACCTGGGACTCAGAAGAAAAGGCTCCATGCCTTACAAAGAAAAGATGAGCACATCCATTTACTAGAGGCAAAGTAAGAAAGCTTGACTAAGTCCTGTGTCCATGTCCCAAACAGCAAAATACAGTAACATTCTCTTGAGACGCTGACAACCACCGATCCATCTTCTGTCAGGTTTGAAATGAGAATTTCTGCTCCCTACATGGTAAGGGGAAGTTATAACTTGGGATATTTGAAGAACATGCCCAACATCCACAGATCTAGTCACGTTGTCTGGCTGATTATGAAGTGCCTGGCCTGCATGTAGGGACCTTTGGAGAGCATCCACAGTGGATATGTAATCTCATATATCTGAGTGCCTTGACATTCCTCCCTCCCAAGACTCCTTGTTACCAGTAATGTAATCTTGTTTCAAGTTCCTGAACATCCAGTCAAAATCTTAAGCCACTTTTTGGTTCATGCTTAGGTCATCTCTCTTTCCAGGCAAAGTGAGTAACTAGATGTGTTAGTAAAGGCTGAGCCTTAATGAGGTAGTTACACTGTTAGTGTCATCCTGAAGCTGGTACCCTCTATGAGACAGGGCTTTCTCTAAAACCAGGGTTTTCACATATTTTCCACTATAGCAAATGAGTCACAGAAAGCCCTCTGGAGATTCAAAGATTGTAGTATTGAGGCAGAAGGAGGCAAGATGGGAGTTCTAGTACAAACTTATTTAGCTTTAAAACTTACGTATAATTTATGCTATAGAAACTATTTCTAAAGGACCAGGATCAGGCAGGAATGCTCCTCCACACACCCAAATTTGTATCTAAGTGAATCAAATGACAACCAATTGATGCTGAGCAGGTTTGTTTGCAAGGACACCTGGAGTTTCATAATTTGGCATTTAATCATTTTGGGAACTTAATAGCAAAGCAAACAATGTTTCTCAAAAGTAGAGTAGTTCTTTGGAGAATAGATATGGCTGTGCTCTAAAACTTTATGTGCAGCCACCGGGGTTCAGATACATATGCCCGATCAAATTTGCATAAAATATCCTGTCCATTGATACACACAGCAACCAATTCTATTGGTTTGATTATAAGGGCCAAATGTTAGACCTGCTTATATTCTAGTCTGAACCAACCAGGAGCTTTTATTATTTTTCTTGTTCTGCCTTCCAATTAAAATACAGCTTTCTGGGGTGCCTGGGTGGCTCAGTCAGTTGAGTATCCAACTCTTGGTTTCAGCTCAAGTCATGATCTGAGTGTCATGGGATTGAGCCCCGCATTGAGCTCTGCACTCAGTGAGGAGTCTGCTTGAGATTCTTTCCCCCTCTGTTCCTCACCCTGCTTGAAATTTCTTTCTCTCTCAAATAATAAATAAATAAAATATTTAAAAATACAGCTTTTTGTACTACTTATAAATATAACGTTGAATAATTTTAATTTTAAAGTATGTTTCTTCCTAAATCCAAAGAGCTCTAACAAGATAAGTATTTTCACAGGATTCATTTCTGTTCTCTAAGCCCTGATGCTTTCTGTTCCCTAATTTCTATTAACATGCTATCATCAAAAGAATAATTTGCTTGATGTTATTCTGATGAGGACAATTACGTTTCTTTTGGACTAAATTGTAGACAGAGTCATAGGTTGATGCAAGCCTGACATAGCACAATGAATAGAAGTGTATTGCTGTACTTGCCATGTATAAACCTCAAGCAACTTCTATTGTTTTTGGTTATTAATCAAGAGGGAGGGAAATAAACATTCATCAGATCACTGGCCATAACAGATACCAAAAGCTGTTTATTTGCTTTAGTAAAATAGTACCTGGAGCAATAACTTCAGTTGGAGTCACCAGTTAATTAAGTTTAGAAATTCGGTTGTTCTCTAACCTCTTGCCATCTTTTGCACTTACAAAAATGGACAGTTAAAATGGAAATGTGATAAAAAATGCGACTACTTTGGGATCATTTTAATCCTTATAATAAGAATAAGATCTCTGATGCCCCTGTGGATATACAATTTCTTTGCTAGGGAGAGCCTTTGGAGAGCTCAGGAACTAAGGAGCTAATGCGGTGAAATTGTGGTTCCCCTAGGAATACTGCTAATCATATAAGGTAGAAGCACCATTTCATTCCCAACATCAAAATTGGCTTCCATTCTGACAGGTGAATCAATGAGTTATTTTTGGTCCCAAGTTAATGTTGTTTCAGATGCATAATCAAGTCAAATAGTCCTCCAGTAATATGTGCATTTGTATTTTCCCAGTTCATACGTACTCCAGTAAATGGTTGCTAGACTATTGAGAAATGTGAGAAGAAAGATTCAGTGCACTTATGATCTTTGAGGTATCTGAGCTTTACTGATCCTCTCCGCAAATAGGAGATCTGCCATGATACACAGGCACAGGAAGCCCTGAACAACTATGGTCTAGGCTAGCAGGGAAGAAGACCTGTTCCCTGCAAGAAGCTTACTTTCTAGAAAGGATGAAAAAAAAAAAAAGAAATTGAGCAATGCACAATGATAGAAATCAGCGAAATATTAAATAAACTATAAGTAGAGCATTAAAAATGCAAATAAAAGATGATATAAGAATACACATCAGCAAATATTTTTAAATTTATGAGAATGTTCTGTAAACACTTTAATACTATGGGCAATAGACAACTTTCTAATGACAATATTACAAAGTATACAAACTAATTCAGAAATGAATAAAAAAACTACATAGGTTTATAATCATTGAAAAAATTGGGTAAAAAAAAAGAAAAAATTGGGTAAGTCAAATAAATCATTCAAATTCTATCAACAAAATGAATGATTTGGACTTTCAAAGGACGTGTGATCAACATGTAATCTTGTAACCATTGATCCCAAGGTTATGAATACACACAAACACACACACACAAACACACAAACACACACACAGAAATATATACATATTTACAACCTACCTTATAGATCTTGTATAACTTTTATGCCAAAGACACTTGGTAAAAGAAAAATTATATTCTATGGTCAATAAGAAACATAAGTATAAAAATTATAAATAGAATATTAACAAAATTAATTCGGCATATTGTGTTTGTAAAATCTGATCACAGAGGACTCATCCCAGTTAAAGCATCTAAGAATTATTTGATATTATGAAATATGTATTTTTGCCACATTAACAGAATAATGTATTATCCTGATTAATGCAAAAATCATTTAATAATACTGAATATATGTTCATAATAAACACTTGGAAATATGAAATAGAAATTTCTCTGTAGATCCAATATAACCCCTATGAAAATTCCAATGGCATTTCCTCATGGAAATGCAACAAATAATCCTAAAATTTTTATGAACCACTGAAGAGCCTGAAGGGCCAAAACAATCTTGAGAAAGAAAAACAAAGCTGGAGGCATCATGCTCCCTGATTTCAAACTACATCACAAAGATATAGTAATCAAAACAGTATGGTATTGGTATAAAAACAGACACATAGATCAGTGGAACAGAATAGAGAGCCCAGAAATAAACCCACACTTATATTTTTAATTAATGTATAACAAAGAAGCCAAGACTATACAATGGGGAAGGAACAGTATCTTCAATAAATAAATAAACAGTGGTTGGGACTACTGGACAGCCACACACAAAATAAAACTGGCCCACTATCTTATACCATACACAAAAATTAATTCAAAATAGATGAAAGACTTGAATGGAAGACCTAAAATCATAAAACTCCTAGAGAAAACATAGATGGTAAGTTCCTGGACATCAGGTTTTTTGATGAATTTTTTAGATTTGGCACCAAACGTAAAAGCAACAAAGGCCAAAATAAACAAATGAGACCATATCAGACTAAAAAGCTTCTGCACAGCAAGGGAAATCTTTAACAGGATGAAAAAGAAAACTACTGAATGAGAAAATGTTTGCAAAGCATATATCTATAAGGCATAAGTATCCAAAATATATAAAGAACTCATATAACTTCATATAAAAACACTAACAACAAGCAATCCAACTTGAAAATGGGCAGAGGATCTGACTAGGCATCTTTCCAAAGAAGACATACAGATGAACAACTGCACATGAAAAGATGCTCAACATCCCTGATCATGAGGGAAATGCAGATCAAAAACACAAGGAGATATTGCCTTGTATCTGGCAGAATGGCTATTATCAAAAAGACAGGAAGTGACAAATGTTGGCAAGGATATGGAGAAAAGAGGAACCCTTGTGCACTGTTGGTGGGGATGTAAATTGGTGCAGCCAGTATGAAAACCAGTATGGAGTTCCCTCAAATGATCTACTAATCCCACTTCTGGGAAAGAAGAAAATAACACTAACTCAAAAAAAAAATATGCACCTCTATGTTCATTCCAGCATTATTTAAACACCCAAATATGGAAACAACCTGAATGTTCATTTACAGATGAATGGACAGAGAAAACATGGTATATATTTACAATGGAATATTATTCAGCCATTAAAAAGAATGAAATCTCACCATACATGGCATGGATGGATGTTGAGGACATTATACTAAGTGAAGTAAGTCAGCTAAGAAAGACAAATATTGAATGATATCACTCTTCTGTGGAACATAAAAAATGAAAACAAAAAACACAGATATAGAGAATAGATTGGTGATTGCCAGAGGTGGGGGGTGGAAGAAATGAATGAAGGGTTCAGAATGTATAAACTCCCAGTTATAAAAGAAATAATTCATGCAATGTGATATTATATATCAATTACACCTCAAAAAAGGAAACTTCTTTAACTCGACAGAATTCTATAAATAGAAATTCTATGATTAAAAACAATCTACAGTAAGCTTCACATTTCATACTGAAATTCTAGAAGTACAGCAGGCAGTGAACCTAGTTTTTGCCTCCCATTAAAACTCATGCTTGACGTAATACATAAACATGTGCCATAGCAATTATCCTCACATCACATAATTATAGAGATTGAAGGAGTTTAGAAAGTGTGTCCTTCCACCTCTTTATTTTACTATGAGGAAACAGGTCTGAATTGACTTAAGTGATTTGTCTAAATTTACTCAACTAGTGATGAGAGGAACATTGACTCAAAGCTAGTGTTCTGGGAAAACAGAACGAAACGAAAGTCACCTGAAAGCATGCTCGTTTATGTCCTCTCTCATTAAAATGAAACAAAATACACACACATAACAGTTGTAACTAATCTTGTTTATCAATTGTTTATTACTCATTTTACAATGGGTATTAAGCCCAGAATCAGACTTTGTCACTTTTATCTCAAAACAATAAAAGAATAATTGAAATGTACAAAACATAAGTTTCTTTATACTAATAAGATAGTTCCAAACTGTGCTAGTAAATATGCTTTGTTATATGGGGAAAATGTAAAAAAAATGGAAAACCACTCTAATTTTTCTATATTAAATTTGAGTGGTCTATCAGTTTTGTTGACAAATTATAAAAGCAGGGAATATAAAGTGCAAGTTTGTTAGGAACCAGAAACTCAAAATATTTTGTCAGAATCCAGCTAGCACCTTAAGTCTTTGGCAGAACTGAACATATTATATGCTTAATGCAGCTTCCAGAATAAAGAAAAATAAGTTTGAGGCACATCTTTTAAGAAGTGTCGTTACCTCTAAATGAAGGCTGTTATTATCCCACTTCCTCTGTCATGCGGGAATAGATACCTAGGTTTGAGAGATCATGCAGTTTGCTTAAGATGCTAGAAATGTGAAAACTTAAATGAAATATCCTGATTTTTAACACGTTGAGCATGTCAAATAAATTTCGCCCTGGGGGGCCACTTTCATAAAACTTCTAACCTCTCCTTTCGACTGTGAGAATTTTAAATTAGTACTCATAACTTAATGAACTTCTTATTTACATATTGCATGCTTTGCGAAAAACATATTGGAGCTTGTTTGTCCTTTCCCTTTATTTCATTTCATTTCTATTCATTCATTCATTCATTCATTCATTTACGTATCATGGTTCTTATTAGTTCAAAGCTTCTTAAACTATTGAAATAGACTAAGAGATCTAAGGATTGATATACTTGTAGATAGTACAGAAATAGAGAAAGGAGAACTTAATAACTGATGTAAAAGCAAAATTGCACTGGACACATGTTAAAAGTGTCAGGGAAGACTTCATTCAAGACAAAGTGTCAAGACTAGATAGAGGAAGGACTATAATGGAAGAGAGATTCAACTCAACTTGATGAAAAGAAGGGTTTTAAAGTGCTGAATTTAGCTAATGGGAAAGTAGCTAACGGGAGGACAGTAGTGGGGAAGATGTTCAACAGACTGGGGAGGGAGGCACACTATCTTCTTAGATGTTACATTTCAAAGGGATAATTCCCAGGTTGTAGAAGATTTACGTCTCAAAAAGGCAGAGAAAGGATCTACAATCACAAGTTTTCTAAAGTAAAAGTTCTAAGGAAGTCAGGAGGCCTATAGTCAAGTAGAAACTTGTCTCCAGTTTAGTCAAGCTGAAGGAAACATTAGGCGACCGCTGATAACCATGACAGAAGTGTAAAGATTAAGATGATCTTTGCCAAGTATATTATGTGCTTTAAATTTCCAAGGACAGTAATTTGAACAATAAACTAGATGGCCACACATTCTGGTTTAGTGAAAAGAAGCTTAATTCCATCTATTAATACAGTAGACTAATTCTTACTTGTGGGATCCTTGCTAGAGAAGATGGATCTCAAAACAGAAACTGGGGTGGGAGTGGGGACTCCAGGGCCAATAGAGGAAAAGAAAGGAAAAAAAAATGGAATTTATTTTTTACCTACACTATTAGTGAGCCTCACATGGCTTCTAATTAGAGAATAATTCAGATATATACATACATATACACACATATACATATATATTACATACACATATATATTATATATTTACTTGAGAGTTAATTGTTCAGTCTTTCATTTTACTGAGTTGAAGATTTTTCCATGGGAAGTTTCAACTGACTCACTGAAACAAAATTGTACTCCATCTCCCACAGGGCACAGTATGAAATGTGAAAAAGATCCATAGTTATGAACATGGTTCTTAACATTAAATGAGATACCATGAAAAACTCACCCCTATTTTCTAGTTCTTGCAGTTATGAAACTCAAAAAAAGCCATAGCTCAATAAAATGCTATAACTAAAATCTTATTCGACTCAATATTCCAAGTACATAAATTCCTCCCATGAGTGTTCAGGACTTTTTAAAGAGCGTTAAGTTTTTCATGCCACCAGGGAATGGTGCACTGCGCTTCACAGTTGATGTATTAAGCCCTGGTGAATTAGGAGTGTTGCTGTACTTTTTAAAAGTACCATATTTGTTCCATTGACTAAATTGGGCATTGGGAGAATGGAGATGGAAAAATCAGCTTTGATTTCCTGATTTCAATGCTGAGTTTTTTTTTTGTCCTGGATAATGAGAAGAAGACAGATCCTTTCAAAATGCAAACGTAACTACTGTAACACATTACGTTTTTCAGTAATTACATTTACCTTGTATTAATATGCCGGCACATCTTTTTAAAAAATTTAAAGGTTTTATTTGTATACCAGTTATCATATAGTGTGATATCAGTTTCATTTATATGCCATATCTTTTTATTTTTATTATTTATTAAGATTTTGTTTATTTACTTGAGACAAAGAGAGAGAGAGAGAGAGACAGAATGAGCAGGGGGGAGGGCAGAGGAGAGTGAGAAGTAAACTTCCTGCTGAGAGGGGAGTCCAACATGGGGCTGGATCCCAGGACCCCAAGATCATGACCTGAGTCAAAGGCAGATGCTTAACTGACTAAACCACCCAGACACTCCACCACATCTTTTTAATAGCAAACCTTTTTAAAAAAATTTACAAGATATTTGGATAAATTAATGTTTTAAAGATTTTTTCCTTTCATGACTGCTATATATGCAACAGAAATTTGGTATGGCTCCATTTTATATAAAATAAAATTGTAATATCATAAAAAATATAAGAGATTTAGAGACTGACTTTTTAAAGGACCTCAATAAAACTTCTTTCCTAGAAAGTTATTTTTCAGTGTATTTTCCATTGAAACCATTAGAACTGGACTCGAAACTTTAGTTCTTCTCTTTTCTTTCTTTTTTTTTCTTTTTAAGACTTTATTTACTTGAGGTGGGGGGAAGAGTAGAGAGTGAATCCCAAGCAGACTCCATACCCAGCAGGGAGCCCAACAGGTGAGGGGTATGGAGGGTGGGGCTCAATCTCATGACCCTGAGATCATGACCTGAGCCAAAACCCAGATTCACAGGCTTAACCTGTTGAGCCACCCAGGTGCCTCTCTAATTAATCTTAAAAGAATAATTTCTAAATTTATAATATAATAAGATTAATACATATGAGGCATTCATATTTCAGCATATTTGAATCTGGAGAAGTCTTCAATATTACCAGCGTCATTCTCCTCAGAAATAAATAAAATACTAGTCTTAAAACCTAATTTATTAGTAATTTTATCCAAAATTATAATGATAATTTTACTATAAAACTAAAATTTATTTTTAAAGAAGTTAAAGTTCATTAGTGTTTTTCACTAGGTTAGAATGATGACTAATTTGAAATTGTAGCTGCTCATATTGTTCAAATTATATACGATCAAACTGCTATATAGAAAATTGTAAGAATAAAACATAAGTGATAAATAACACTGATATTATTAAAGAATACTAAGATAAAGATATGCTTTTAAGTAGGCCTAAGTTACAATCACTTAAAATTCATACCATACAATATATAGTTTTTATATGCACATTTGATTAATTTTTTTAAATTGGTTTAAGAATTAAAGAAAAAATAACATAAAGCTGAAGTTAATTTCAGCAATGTATTTGGTACATTTTTGACTGAGAACTTTTAAATACAATTTAATTCTAGTGGGCTTATTAAATACTGGATTCCAATACTTAGGTACTATCATAAATATTCTTCTTTGACCAAATATGCATTTATCACAAAATACAATAAGCTCAATTCTATAATAGAGTCTCTTTTCAAAATAAAAGAATGCAATGAGATATCTTAAGAGACGCACATGAAAACATATTTTCAATAGGCTTGCCAGTTTCACAGTTCTAAACAACTGATTGTAGAGGCATTGTTGATAGAATAGTGCTGCAGGTCATGTTTTTAATATTTGTTTTAGTTTGTTTTCTGACCAACAAGCTTACTTCTATTTAGCCTGACCTAATTTATTTCAGATTATAAATCAATACAGGTTTACACGTCTAATGCAGAAAACTAGAATGGAAATTATCAAATAATTCCATAAATTTACATTTACTTACAAAATGTGCTGCTCTAATTCAAAGCAAAAGGTACTGACATATTGTAGAGCAACAATTCTGTCCGTGGGTATTAAATAAAAAAGTAAAAAGTTATTTCAGTAGTCCTTTTACTTAATTATGAAATGATTTTTAAATTGTAAAACTGGAAGAATATAACCAATTTGTTAACCTCAGATTAACTTTTGATCATTCCTTTATTTCAGGATACATGATTAACTCCTCTCTCATATCATTACCACCTTTAAATGATAAATATCATAATTTATATTATGCAAGCAGTAGAACAAATATAATTACCTTTCTTTCTCATTATTTCTTTCTACTCTGTACATTGTTTGGTTGCCAGGCTTGTTAGGATATAGTTATTTAAAAAGCTTTCACCTAACCCAAGAGAATAAGGGCAGGTGGTATGAGAAAAAAATTATGCATACAAATGTATTTGGGGCTTTTTCTGGTAGCAGAAAGGACTCATGTCTTCCAAGGGAAGTGGAAGAAATATGATTACTCAGCACATGGACATGAAGACACACAAAAATCTGATGTTCTGTGGAGCAAAGGTTGTCACTTGAGCGATGGGTTGCAATAAGGCTGCAGAGATTGAATAACATGTGCCCATTTTCCATAAGAGATTTTAAAGCTTCTTCAAGAATTTTTGCCTTAACCACCTTTAACTTCACAGTAAAATACACTTGGAAAACATATCATTCATCTTTACATGTATTTATAGCTCAAATATGTATTTGGGATTTTCCATTAAGAATAATATACTATTCTTACTTTGCCTGAATTCACACAGGAGTAATTCTCTACAGAACTACACTTCATTTACTTTTTAAGTGTGTAACTCTGGAAATGATTTGAATATAATGAAAATGCTATTAAATGCACTTTTGTTGAACAGCATAATAAACCTCACTTTAATAACCAAAATGTAATCCAGTCATTTGTCTTCTTGGAGAACATTGCATGCCTGGTACAAAAGGTAAAAGAGCTCTGAGTGTGCTTTTTCCTCTCTTTTTATGTCAAACCAAAGCCAAGAAAGAATTATAAGTTATGACACATACATTGTTTGTTAAAACCAAACTCATAGCACTATATTTATGCCCAGATGAGGAAATCCTCAATGGATAGAGGCTTAAGAATGCCTTTATTTTACGATTCTACTGGTAAGAATGGCATAAAGGATATGTAAAAAATGGTGGAAATTCTAAGACATCTTGAGGAATTATAAAGAAAAGTACATAAAATTACAGTGTGAGGAAATTTGAAGAAAATGTTTTGTGTTATTGAATTCTGGCAAGACACTGATGGAAGTGTAGGTACTCACTCAGGCCTCGTCAATTATATAATAATAATTACTTTTATTTTCCTTTGATTACAACTCCCACACAAATATGCTTTTGAGAAAACATTATTTTGAGAAAAACATTATTCTATTCAGAACACTACTGAGATTTGAAGATTCAATGATGAGAAGAATGTAGAATCTACTGCAAGACAGACGTATCTGTTAAAAAAAGAACACGACTTCTCTATTCCATGGTCTACTCTTAATCTCTCCCCAAATAGAACATATTATTATGTGATATTCTCTTAATTTGAATATCATCATTTAGAAAACTTCTCAGAGTTAATGATTATCTCAGCATCACATGGATTTTGATTGCTTTCATTTCAAAAATAGTATAATTAATTGCATTCTTATTAAAAAATAAGTTTCTAAAATTACCCAGTTACATCCATGTTAAACACTCCAGTGGCCTTTAGTTATCACAAACATATACAGGTTATATGTGATTAACTACACTTACATTCTCCACTACCTGCCCAGACCACAAACCACTAGACCAACTTTGATTCCACCTGGTCTCAATTCTGTTAAGACTGTCTTCCTTACTTACTTGCATTCAGAACTCCACCACCACGTTTGACTTGGATTGTTTGGGGGAGCTATGAATTTAAGCTCTTTATAGAAGACACGCTTGAGGCACAGGAACTCATGGTTTGAATTATGACCAGGTTTGGGTTTGTTGAATGCTCTAAGGCAGTGGCTCTCAACCTTGCCTGCACATTGGAAGCAACTGGGGAGCTGTAAAAACAAACAAAACAAAACTGAGGCCTGAGTGCCACCCACCCCGAGGTTCTGAGTGGATTGGTCTGGGGTTTGTCTTGGGCAAAGGATATTTTATTTATTTTATTTTATTTTATTTTATTTTATTTTATTTTATTTTATTTTATTTTATTTTATTTTATTTTATTATTTATATTTACATATATATATTTATTTGATTGTTTGTTTATTTTTTTGCAAAGGACATCTAAAAACTTCCCAGGTGATTCAAATGTGCAGCCAAGTTTGGAACTACTTCTCTTATAATTTTCTTGCAGAGAGGAATGTGAGCACTACTGGATTTTGAAAAAAGTATATGGAAAAGAGGAGAGAATCTGAAATTTTTGAGAGATAAGGAGGTGAGGATTACCACAGGAAGTATTTTTTAGAAAAAAAATAAAACCTGTTGGAAGGTAACATTAGGCAGTTTTGCTGATCAATGTGTCACATGGTTCTCTTCTATGTTCTCATATTTGGTCAATTTTATGAAGTCCTGGTTACTCGGATAATGGCAAATGGTTGGCTGGGATGATGTTATATCTCTACCAATCTCTCAGGTATAAGTCAGGGATGGGGAGGCCTGGAAAGTTCCTCCACAGTCTATTTTAATTCCCTAGTTAATTGTTAGCATCCTGCTTTAACTTGAGACTCTTCATGAGAAATTTCATCTTTTTTTTATCACTGTCTAAAGAACTTTGTAATGTGCGTGAGAACCAGCTAAAATACACTAATGGTCTGTTGAATAAATATTGAATAATGACCAGATTGAATGAATAATTTAAGATTATTTTTGAAACTAGTTCAGTATTTGTTAGGCAAAATAAAATATCCCAACCTAAATACTGACTTCTCTCCTTTCTTTTTTAAAAATTTAAGAAGTTTTAAAAATTAATATTCTCTTATACAGCCTCAGATGCACTGTTTTGAGACCCATGACTCAGCTGGGGTCTCCTTTATCTTTTCCTTTATCCTTTTAAAGACGCTTCTGAAGTAGGTAATATGAAAAGTGACATCGAGTATAATAAATAATACTGTGAATTCTAGGAAAGCATTGCCTCGATAAAGCTTGTCAGACCTAAGTAGTTCATCTTGGCTATCTGAGTCATTACCCAAGAGTCACTCTGCTCTTGGGAAGAACCACATGATGTTAAAAGGTTAAGGTAAGATGTCAATGCCCGTTTATTTGAGGAAATATTCTCCTTCACATCTAGCCAGGAAATATCCTTATTGACATATAATTGAGGAGCCTCATCT
Source organism: Vulpes vulpes (assembly GCF_048418805.1). Classification (NCBI taxonomy): domain Eukaryota; kingdom Metazoa; phylum Chordata; class Mammalia; order Carnivora; family Canidae; genus Vulpes; species Vulpes vulpes. The sequence continues at coordinate 47,266,300 of NC_132784.1, read as the reverse complement.
TCTAATTTAACAGATATGCTTTACCTTTCTAATTGGAAAACAAGGACTTATCCTGACTATTCCAGATGCCTTCTATTCTATTCTATTTTTCTCATTATCACACTTTTCTTTCTCCTTACTCTTGCTTGTCATATTGATGAATTTTCTTACCCATCTCCAGAACCTCACATTAACACTTGTAAAAGATTAATCATTTCACCCTGTGCTAACGTCTGCAATTTTGAGTGTCATGGATTCCAGCAGTCATCCTCTGGAATCTGCTGCTCTTCTCTTTGACCTGAGAGTCACTCAACTCCACCTACATTCTTTGAGGATTTTGGCAACAATCTTCTTGCTCACAACAACACCTCTCATTTTCCTGTCCCACTGTTGCTACCCAGTTGTACTTTCTGTCCATAACCACCTCTGTTTCCAACTCATGCTTCAGATAATCTGTGATCACAGACTCCTATATTTTAATCCCACTGAATTTGTTCTTTGACATAATTCAAAATTCCATTCATAATCCACTTATCTTCCACTTTTTCTCCTATGGATGCAACTTTACGTTATGTAATTTCAACAAGTGTCTTATTTTTACACTCAATTACCTCCATATCATATCTTCCAATTAGAACCAGGCTATTACCAACTCTATTTTTAACTAGATATATACTGTCTAATATGGCAACCGTTGGCCATATTATCATGTGAAATGTGACTAATTTAAATTGAAATACATTAGATGTGTGAAATAGGCACCAGAGTTCACTCATTTAGTATGAAAAAAAGAATATAAAATCTCATTACTTAATTTGGTTGTGGTAATCAATTCACAATGCATATGTATATCAAATCATCATATTTTACACCTTAAATGTATAGACTTTTTGTCAATCACATTCAATAAAGCCAGAGAAAAAAGAACATTAGATATACGGTTTACATCTGTGGTTTGCAAATATTTCTGTTGAGCAGTTCTGATATACATTTGTCAAGGTGTGTATGTTCTTCACTATCAACTCTTGAATATTGAATTTGGTGAAAAGAAATCATACAAGTATACATATTTATAACCAAAAAATGTCTATCTCTAGCCTAAAATGACCATTACTACTTCTTAGACAGCCTTTAACTTGTCTCCAAGGAGCTCAAGTCCTCCATTATATATCACACTTGTTGCAGCAAATAGGCATTGAATGCCTACTAGGCCAGTCACCAGTTTAGGAGCTGAGAATGGATCAGTGGACAAGGAGTAAAAATCCCTACTCTCAAGGTGGAGTCAGAGAGAAATCAAGGCACATAAGAAATCAAGGCAATCAAGTATGTTTTTTTTTTTAATCAAGTATGTTATATAATTGGAGTGGCTAATCTAAACTGTAAATATGATTCCAACATAGAAAGTGTTAATGGAGGAATGCTTTAGATTTTTTTAGAAATAGTACCCTGACGAGGTCTCAGTGAGATATGGCATCTGAAGGAGTAAAGAAGTTGAGCTGTGATTCTTGGGGAAGAGCCTTCCAAGGAGAGGGAAAATTAAGGGCAAAATTCTGGGTAATGGTGGATAGCACCTCCCTGGTAGCTTCAACCAGGCCTCAGAAAGGCCACTGTGACTGGAGTAACAAAGCCCAGGGAAGAGAGTAGATGGCTCAGAGAGTTTGGAAGTGAGGGCGTGGGTACAGAGCAGAATATAGGCAGATCAAATAGGTTACTATATAGACTTTGGCTTTTATGTCAAGTACTTGGAGAGTTTGTCCAGAGGAGTAATGTGGGCAGGCTTAATTGTCACATCACTCTGGATACAGCATTGAGAAAAGAGGGAAGGGAAATGAGGTTAAATCAGGCAAAATGATTATGAGACCACTGCAATAACCTTGGTGAGAGATGAGGGTAGTAGCAAAAGAAGTAAAGTACAAAAGAAGTAAAGAGGCTTGCACACATAGACAATGCAAGCCTCTTGTTTGAAGTACTTCTCTGTGTGCAGATCATTCACCTGGACCCCAACTCAGCCATACCTCTTTCTTTTTCCTAGAGGAAGAGTAACTCATAACTCTATCTAAAACTAATCGCCTCATCATCTTCTGGATCCAGTCCACTTACTGCCTGTCACTTTGTTCCATTAATTGTAATCTTTATGTTTATCTCTAATTTATCTTTCCTTCTTGCTTCAACAACTCCAACCTTAATAATGTCTTCCTCAGACATTCATTGTTGTCCTATCCCGCTGTTAGTTCTATTCTTTTCTTTCCTTTCAGAAGTAACTTCCTGAGAGTATTATGCTGTAATTCTCATCTCCAAAATTTCACACACACCAGCCATTAAGTTTTCTATCCACTGCACCGTGACTTTAGTCACACCATCATACAGGGAAATCCTATTGACCTTTTGAAGTGGAACTTCCTAGATAATTTTAAGTCCTATTTTTTGACATCTTTGTGACATTGGATATTATTGATTTTTCTTTTCTGGAATTTGGACTTCTTTCTGTTTAAATTTATGTCTCCACTGGTACATTAACCACTAGAAAGCAAGAGTAATATTCTATTTAATTCTGGTCTCTAATATGATGTGTATAACTCACTTTTGACACCTGGAACTCATAAACATACATGTGTATAATATATTTATATGTAAAATACTATACACATATGTAATATACATATATATATAATAGATAACTGTGTAAGAACATTCAGTCTCAGTTAATATGGAAAAACTCTTTCTCATTAGTGTTCTATTTCTATCATTGAAAGAATTCAGCCTTCTCCATAGGTCTGTGGTGCCCCAAATTCCAAAATGAGTGGAATTGTTTCCTCTTGCTCATAAATCATTTTTATTTTTTTTTTTTATTTTATTTTTTTTTTCATAAATCATTTTTAAAGACAGAGACCTCATTTCTCTCAAGGAAAGAGGATCCAGGTTTTTGTTTGTTTGTTTGTTTGTTTGTTTTTGTTATTGTTTTAGAGGATCCAGGGTTTTAGTAACTAATGATTTTGGTCTCTAGGCCTTCAAAAGTCTATTATTAAATATAGGGAGATTAGCATTGCCCCCACTCCCATGTTTTGTGTTTGGATGAAAAAGTTTAAAATTAGGAATCATAGGTCAGATCAGGGTAGGGGTGGGTAAAGGGGCATTGCCTGAGAAACAATGGGTCAGTGGATCAAGAGATGCCCTAGGCATTGGGTGAGGTCCCAGAACACTAGACCATAAGCCCTCTGTTCAGCTGGGCCAACTTCAGCTTTCATGGATATGAGATCTTCCCATCATTGCACTTAAGACCTATGCCTTTTAATCTCCACCTTTGTCTCCCCAGTTGTCTGTCCAATAGGGTTTGGCCCTAGTCTGAATATTGTGATTGGACCACAGTTCAGTGCTCAGCACACCTGTAAGCCCTAAGTTTGGAAAAGGGTGAAGAGATGGGGCTGGAAGCCTAAAACACTGCTATATGTGTGTGTGGGTATGGAGGATGGAGAAAGTCTGCAAGCTGTCATTGCGGCTGTATTAGAGCAGCTCTAGCAAGTGCTCTGGTATCAACAACAGTTCTATCTGGATGGCCCTCTTCTCATTACCATCATCCAGATTTTTCCTAGCTTAATTGTCTTTGGTGTTTAGCTATAAATTCAAATGTTTAGATTCTCCATAGCATATGGATAACAGAAACAATTTTAATAAGGGGAGCTTTTGTTCATAACAAATTAGGATAGATAGTGAAAATCATTTTGTAAAAGAAAATAGTTACTATGTTTCTAGTACCTGGTATGAACTTAATTGATTTTATTAGCTTAAATAAATAAATTTAAAGCAAAAACAATGTGACAAGCAGAATGGGGGGATTTTATCCAGGAAAGAGGATAAATCAAAGTAGCCAACACCTATTCATTAAACAGACTTACTCAGGGAGGTGATATTTTTAGTTTTATTTTTGACCCGAGACAGACAGACCATGGAGGTGATAAAGCTTCTAAGCCGCAGGTTTTTCAATTCCAATGCCCTCAAAGGGACCCTGTCAATGTATTCAAGTGGCCATATGCATTTTGTTTAATTAAAAAATAAAAATTATATACTTCAACCAAAATTAGTCAAGATTACTGCCTCTTTGCATAATGATGCTTCTCCAGAATACCCTTCCTTATTTGGTATGCACTGGAGTGGACCCAGCATCATGGAAAGGGAAATAGTCTGAGAAACATACAATTCGAACAAACCTCATTGGGAAAGTTTCAATAACATAATTAAGAAACTACAAACTCCAGAATTGAAAATACACATTAATATTAAATTTACTTAGTAAAGACTTGCGAGAAAATGTAGATAAAATTGATGCAATGCAAAACAACAATAATAATAAATTGAAATAATTCTGACACGGAGGAGCTAATTATAATGAAAAATGATTTCAGATCACACCAAAAGTAGTAACTCATATAAGGGAAGAGATAAGTTTTGAATACAAGTAATTAATAGGCTTTTGCATTGTTTGATAGTCCAATTAATGAAGTGACATAAATCATATAAACATGTTGGAAAAATATTTACATTTCTTGCCGATGCGACATGAAATACTGATATGGACCAGGATAACATAAGAATCCCAATATAACACTAAAGCCAAGACATCAGTGACAAATGAATTAATGGTTTTTATCAATTCAAACAGTGTTTAAGACTAGGAACTATAGAGGAAAATGTGAAGTGTCTTGATGTCCTACATCTTACATGCAAAAGACACTGATAGCAGTTTTCTCAAATTTGACAAAAATTCTAAAATATACTTGAATTTATAAATAATGGGAAATAGTTAGAAATTATAAATAATAACAAAAACTTTCTAAAATCTTCTAGAGAAAATATTTAATTACCTTTCTATTCTCTTTGTAGAAAATATTACAAAATTGTCACATGAGGAGTCGTTCAAGGAATATTCAGCCAAAACAATTAGAAGAAAAGTGTATTAGAAATGTGCCAGGGATTGATTAACAAAAACACATTTTTCTCAGTTTTATGATGCTTAATATTTGCTAGCTTTTAATTTTAATTTTTTGTTATTTACTTTCACAATCTATTCATTTTACCACTGTTTTTGCCCTTATAATTTTCTATGCTTTTTTATAAAGAGTCTCCTTACCCCTGAATTGATATAAGCTTCAGTGCTCACCAAACTGGCTCTGCATTTGTCTTTGCCTATTTTTCAGGCTTAGCTAAGCATATTAAAAACAAGACGAAGAATGCAGTCAGAATATATAAATTTGCAAAAGAAAACATTTTTCTTTAAACCATATGAGATGTTTTCAAACAGGAGATTTCACAAAGCAATACTGACTGAACTCAAAATGAGTTTTCTACTGGCCAGTTCTTGAAATTTGTAAAATAGTTTTCTTTGCAAGACCATAAAACAGGAAATTGTTTTAAAAATTATTTCATATGAATATGCAGCAAACCAAGGGTTGTTCACAGTTTCTGTAATAGCTACTCTGTGCTAGACACTCTTAAGGACTTTTAACTATAATGGCCAATTATACCTTCTAATTTTTTCTTTCAGTGGGGCCTGGGAAGAATATAAAAGAATAATTTTTGACTGTACATGTCTGTTCAGGCTCCCATAAAAAATAGTATAGTCTGGGTGGCCTAAACAACAAACATTTATTTCTTACAATTCCAGAGGCTGGAAAGTCCATGTTCAAGGCATTGACAAATTCAGTATCTGCTTAGAGCCTGCTCCCACCCCCTGGTTCATTGTGGAAAAGGTGAGGGAGTTCTCTGGGGTCTCTAATCTCACCCATGAGGGCCCCGCGCCTATAATCTAATCACATTCCAAAGGCCCTACTTCCTAATACTCTCATATTGAGGGTTAGGATTTCAACATATGAATTTTGGGGGAACAAAACATTCAGAACTAATGAAAGAGTCCATGATGAATTAAATTAACACAGCCCTGCAATAAAACATAATGGGAGAAAGGAATGCTCTTTTAGATAAGCAGGCAAGAAAATCTTCCTAAGAATGAGAACTATACACTATATCTAAATGATGAGAAGGAAGCAGACATGAAAAAAATGCCAGGAAGAAATTCATGCACAGGAAAATATAAAAACAAAACCAATGATAATATGTTGGTGCTTTAAGTTTTGTGCTTACTTCTTAACACAATTAACAACTATTTTGGTAAGTATATTTGGCTCTAATTATACAGATTTTTAAAATGCTTCCTCTAATACAGTATTCTTCATGGATGATACTTAAATATGTTGAAGAATACCTAGTGAACAGTTTTTGACCATCTACACTTCAATTAATATGTCTCAAAAGACCCTTGGAATCCTGTTTAAAATGAGCTTCCATGCAACCAGTATTTGCCTTGAATTAATTATGAAGAAACAACATTTGATGAGAACTGACAACTAATTGCATCACTAGCAAAGGAAGAGTCCTTGTTAGGGCTGTGACAAGACAAATCGTGACCTTAGTGCTTTTTGAAGAAATTTTATACTTGACAGCTTGCTGAAACAGCTCTTTGAAAAGTAATGCAGCAATTCATCACCTTCATAATTGATAATATGTTCTATAAAATGATTTCATTTAAGGACAGACAAATAAAGGATACTATTTGAAAGAATGTAATGAATTTGAAAAATCAAAGACATTTGAAATGGAAAAGCACACTAGGAGAATAATAGTCTGTGTAAAGTCTATTAATATGCACTTTGTACTGGTCATGGGGTACAGAATAAGATCTCAGGAGTCAGTACATCTGCTCTTTTAGTCACTAGCTCTTTAACCTTGATTAACCATTTGAACTCCCTGTACCTCAGTTTCCCAACACTCAAACAATTACATTTACCTCATAAGTTTATTGTAAACAAGTAATGAAGATCTTTGCAAGTAATCACTACTACTACTATTATTATTACTTTAACTGTTTTTTTAATATGAAATTTCCTAGTTTTTTACCTGTTTTAGACAACTCCAATAAATGAAAATATATCATCTGCTGATAAACAGATTTGGTAAAACATGACAATGAGGCTACCACTTAATTATGACCCCCCCCCTTTCCTTTCTCTTCCCTTCCCTTACCTTTCCCTTCACTCCCCTCTCTTTCCTTTCCTTTGGTTGTATTGAAAGGTTTAGAGGAAATGAAATACAGTGGAGTTAATCTTAAATATAATGATAAATAAAATAATGATAAGCTCTGTATCTTCTATTAAAAATGAATTTCAGTGAAGTGCACCAGCTGAAATTTACTATCTTATTGCAACACTACTGCTGTGGTTCTTGGTGACCTACACATAACATGTATGACCCTTCCAACACTCTGGCTTCTCTTGCATGTAAACTCTCCTTCAACGAGAGTTCTTCCTCATGCCTCAATCTCTCAACCCCAAATCATGTTTTAGACCTTGTCATTATCAGTAACTGCAAGGGCATCCTGTTTCTAATCACCATCAGACTCCGCTTCAGAACTTTTCCCTTGTTCTGATATAAATAAATAGGTCCCACCAGAAGTTAGAATTTATAGACTTGATTTTGTATTCCTCACCGTCTTCAGTGCTCTATGTCTTCCCTTAGGAAGCGTAAAGTCCATTTATAATAAGCATTTTTCTTGCATATCCACCTCACCTCTCTAATCCTATCATTAGTTTCGTCTTTGGCTAACCCTTGACTCCAGTCAGATCCAAGTCCACCCACTCTGCATCAACACCAGAAACTATGTGGCTGAATACAACAAAAGGAGACACAATTAACTGACTGTTCCTATTTAACTCAGGATCCTCCTGATTTTCAATTCAGTCTTTAGTGTCCCTAGCAATCACACAATGTCTACTTGGTTTATTCAGACTCATATGAGAAAACTACTCCCTGGTGTGTCCTTTCTCTTTAAATCTCCAAAACTCCCTTCCCTCATCTTTTCCTCCATTGATTACTTAGCTTTCTATTTCATTGAGAAAAATGGAGCAATTGGAGTACAACCTCCGTAAACCCCATAACAACATTATCTACCCACTTCCTTGCAATTGTGCTAATATGATTTATATTTTCTCCTGAAAAAATTCACTTCTAGCAAGGCCAATACACCCATCTGTGTCATTGATTCTATCACTTTTCAGGTACTTGAGGATTTTAGTCAAGCAATTTTTCCCATTTTATTTATTTTTTGAAAAGACTTTATTTATTTGAGAGAGAGAGAGAGAGCAAGAGCAGGAGTGGGGTGGGAAAGGTGAGAGGGGGGAAAGGGAGAGGGAGAAGCAGACTCTCTGCTGAGCAGGGAGCCTTATGCTAGGCTCCATCCTAGGACCTGGGATCATGACCTAAGGTGTAGGCAGATGCTTAACCAACTGAGCCACTGAGGCACCCCTCCCTTTTTCAAATAAATTATTTTCCCCTCTACTGGATATTTCCTATAGGAATATGCATGCAAATGTATTTATATTGCCTTAAAAATCTATTGACTTCATTATTACTTTCAGCCACCACCCAATTCTCTCCTGTTCTTTCTAGTAAAATGCCACATAAGTGTATCTTCAGTATCTCTGTGCTCTTCTCTCATTCTCCCATAAAAACTCCAAAGGGCTTACACACTTGTCAAACAGTCATTGTCACCACCACAAATCACCTCCACATTCCGGAAGCCGATGGTCACATCTAAAGCTTAACACATCAGTTTGACATTCCCTTCTCTTTAAACCTTTCTTCCATGGTCTCAGGACATGGAAATCTCCTGGTTGTTCTTTTACTTCTTTGGCCTTTACATCTCTGTCTCCTTTCTCTGTACCTCCTTTCCTTCTGTAACTCCTCAGTTCCCTGACTCCTTTGCACTGGACATATACACGACTCTACTTTCTCAATCATGTTTCAATACAAGCACACTCCATCACCAAACTCATCCAGGCTGATGGTTTTGTGGCTTTCTCCTGAGTATTATCTCAGGAAATTTTCATTTGCTCTTCCTTCTGCTTGAAAAATCCTTCTTCCATATACTTACATAGCTGAACCCCTCATCCACCTACAAATCTTCACTCAAAATGCCACAATCCCTTCATTTGTCTTTTGTATTATCCACCCTTTTCATCTCTCTGGGGTTCAGTTTGGATTTCCCCCCCTGATATTATCTTCCAGTTTATTGATTCTCTCTTTAGCTGTGTTTAGTCATCTGTCAGAACCATACACTGTGGTCTTGACTTTGATTATTGTGTCTTTAAGTTCTATATTTTTTGTTTATTTTTTATGATTCTTATATTCTACCACATTTTGAAGTCTTGTCTTTTATTTATTTTTTAAAGATTTATTTATTTTAAAGAGAGAGAGAGTGCATGGGGAAAGGGGCAGAAGGAAAGAGAGGGAGAATCTCAAGCAGACTCCCCACTGAGCACGGAGTCTGATGTGGGTCTCCATTTTACAATCCCGAGGTCATGACCTGAGCCCAAATCAAGTCAGATGCTTAGCCAACTGAGCACCCCCATATTTTATTTTTTTAAAGTATATTAAGGATATTTAACTTAAAGTCTGGGCTTCAGATATGGACTACAATATGTGGAATCCTATAGGTCTGTTTTGTTCTGTTTTTTATTGTTTTTATTTATTTTTACCTGGATTTTTTAATAAAAGGTTTTTATTTATTTATTTGTTCATGAGAGACACACAGAGAGAAAGGCAGAGACACCGGCAGAGGGAGAAGCAGGCTGCCTGTGGGGAACCTGATGTGGGACTCGATCTGGGGACTGGAATCATGCCCTAAGCCAAAGGCAGATGCTCAACTTCTGAGCTACCCAGGCATCCCTTGTTTTGTTTTTTAAATTATTATCTGTGTGTGTGTGTGTGTTTGTCTCTCATGTTCTCTTTGTGGTTCTTTCTTCAAGCAGTCTGTCTCTTTTCATGCCTAATTAATTTTGAGTGAATGCTGTACATTATTTATGCAAAATCAGTGAAATAATTTGAGGTTTATTGTTACATTATCACCTCCAGAGAGAATTTTCATTTTCATTTGGAAAGTGGCTGAGATGATAGACTTTGGGATAATTTTAATTCAATTTCAAAAATTAAGATGATTTGAAGCTGAAACTTCATTTCTACAAGGACCAGCACTCTTTAAATTCACTCTCACTTTTAAAATGTGTGCATTTGAATTCTCAACACAGTGTGTAAGTGGGTGTTATTACAGACACCGTCTGTGTTGATGAGCCTGGTCTCTGATTTATTTACCCCTATCCCACAAATTTTCAAATATGTTCGTAAGTCTTAGACTCACACAAAATTTTCCAGATCAAACAAATACACTGAAAAAAAAAAAAAAAGACTCCTGCCTATTAGACACATCCCTCTAGGTGTCTGTTTTTTGTCTAGTTTTGGATCTAATAAGTATTCATAATCTTTGTATCTTTCGGGTGACATTAAGCAGACATTGAAAAATATATTAAATAACTTTTCTATATGTCTCTGCAGAGGTATTGGTTCAAATTACTCTGTATATGTACTTTTGTTTTATTTATTTATTTTTTTAAAAAGACATTTTATTTGTTTATTCATGAGAGTCACAGAGAGAGATAGAGAGAGAGATTGAGAGAGGCAGAGACAGAAGCAGGCTCCATACAGGGAGCCTGACATGGGACTCGATTCCGGGTCTCCAGGATCACGCCCTGGGCCAAAGGTTGCGCTAAACTGCTGAGCCACCTGGGCTGCCCTGTATATACTTTTTTTTTTTTTATCTCTTGTCTTTCCTTCCTCAATTTCAACAGTATCTCCCCACGTATCAGCTAAAAATAATATTTACGTATAATTGAAACATAACTGATATTAAGTAGGTGTTTTAGAAATCATATTTTGTAGAAATCACATCTCTCTGAATTAATATATTATAGTATCAGACATAAAATAACTGAGTAAATGGAAATAAATTAAAACTTTAAACTGCTATCTCTTTTGTTTGTAGGAAATAATTAAAATTTTATGTGGAAAAGAGTCACTACTATTCTTTTTGAAGATTTTATTTATTTGATAGAGAGAGCATGAGTGGGCAGGGCAGAAAGGGAGAAGCAGACTCACTGCTGAGCAGGGAACCTGACACGGGACTGATCCTAGGACCCTGAGATCATGACCTGAGCCAGAATTGTCTGCTTAACTGACTGAGCCCCTCAGGAGCCCCTAGACATTATTATTCTATTTTCTTCTTTTTTATTTAATACTCATAAATTTCTAATCATCCCTCTAATCTGAGTAGAGTTCAACCAGACATTATCATTTATGGTCTATTTGCTTATATCCAAGTACTCAGACATTTAGGTGATGTTCGATGGATCCAGAAACATATTTTGGGAACTCAGTCAACAAAGTTAGGATAAAAATCACAGGCCAAATCAAACGAAATGGTGTTTGCTGGGGAGAGTAGTTTTGTTGACTATTATTTTCATTATTATGGAAAATAATTGAATTCACACAAAGTTGACCATCTATTTTGAATAGTTGTTTAATTTTCAGGTCCTCATTTATGCAAGAAATACATATTGATAGCATTTTTGAACTTCACTAAATATGGATGTTACTTTCAAAAGCAAAAATACAATTAAAAAAAGAAAGAGGAGCTTTGTTAAGAATAAGCATAGCTGTTTCCTGGAATCTCTCTTTGCAATGTACCCTTCGTCAAACTGAGACCAAGCTGATGTTTAATGCTGAACTCTCATTGCTCTAAGTAATAGGAAAAGCAGAGACCCAGCTATGTGATAATAACCATGAACACTGTCAACTAAGGCTCATATACCTGAAAAATTAGTATTATAGACTAAAATTTTATGCATTTTGGTCCTTCCTTGAGAAAAAAAACCCCAAAAAACAAAACATCTGCTCCTGCTTGCTCTTGCATGTTGCTTTATGAATATGGAAAATAGAGTAGCATTCCCAAATTCTCCAGGCCTTGTTGGGTTGCATTTGACAGGGGGAATTGGGAGAAGATGAAGGTAAGGGTGTGTGAAGATTAAAAGATATTTTCTTGTGTTTTGTATTCAAAAGATGCGTATGTACATTTGTATGTCTTTTATTCTCATTTCTCCATAATGATATCACCCATGTAACACTAATCATTCCAGACATCCCCTTTAGTATCCTCTGTTGTGCACTTAGCAAAATTTATTTCTTTGCCAATTTGAAATATAATTATCTGCCTTGGAGAGAAAATTAGAATTTTTAACACCTGTATGAAGTACAAAACATACTAAGGAAAAAAGTTCAGACATAGCCATAGCAATCTTCATTACTCCTATGTACTGTGACAATATGGCCAAATTTAAAATTCATGGACCTCCAGGCTCCTTATTTTGCATACCTGTTTTCCCAACTGTGAATCTCTGTCAGGTTTTTTTTTTTTTTCTCTCTGAATTGTTTTCCAACTTCATCATTAATGCCGGTACTTAAATTAATTAAAAATTTAGATAACTGATTACTCTGAAATATATATATATATATATATATATATATAAAAGCAGCATATGTTTTTGGTTGTGTTAGCTGTGTAAATGTCTCTAGGCTAACCTACAGTCCCCAAAGTTTTACATACTGTAGATATAATTAAAGACTTTAAATATATTATCTTGGATGGAATACAATTAGTCAGAAAGACTTAAAAGAGATGGGGAGGGGGGTGTCTGGGTGGCTCAGAGGTTTAGCACCTGCCTTCAGCCCAGGGCATGATTCTGGAGTCCCAGGATCAAGTCCCACATCGGGCTCCCTCATGGAGCCTGCTTCTCCCTCTGCCTGTGTCTCTGCCTCTCTCTCTCTCTCTCTCTCTCTCTTTCTCTCTCTGTGTGTGTGTCTCTCATGAATAAGTAAATAAAATCTTCAAAACAGAGAGAGAGAGAGAGAGAGAGAGATGTGGGCTTCTCTAAGGGGGAAGGTGGGAAGGGGAGAGAGGGAGAGAGAGAGAGGAATTGATTGATAGCCTTCAGCCTCTGGATGATATCTCCAGTCCATGCTTGTGGGTTCCATCCAGGCTGCTAGCAAGCTTCCCTTCTTGTTTGCTTTGTGGACTAAGGATATGGATTTAGGACTTGCTGAGCAAGACTCTACAAATGTGTCAGCCAATTCTTTGTAATCAATCTCTGTCTCTGTCTCTATTTCTCTCTCTCCCTCTTTACCTGTCTGTCTCTCTTTATCTCTCTCTGTCTCCCTCTCTCTTTTCCCTTTCTTCTCTTAGGTTCTGCTTTTCTGCTTGAACCTTGACTGATAATTAGTATAAAACTTTTAATAAAAATTACCTGTATTGAAGAAAACACACTTCTGACCCATAATTTAGAGACTCAGTTACAATAGGGAGTAAAATTTGATTTTTATTAAGTTTAGTTTTTTAGAACTGTTTTAGGTTCATAGCAAAATTCAGAGGAAGGTACAGAGATTTCCCATACACCCCTTGCCCCCACCCATGCCTAGGCTCCCCTGTTACTGACACTCCCCACCAGAGTGGTACACTTGTGACAAGTGATGAATCTCCCTTGACATACAATTTATCATCCAAAGTCCATAGTTTATTTTACATTAAGGCTCATTATTGATGTTGTACATTCTGTGAGCTTTTGGACAAACATATAAATGACATGTATCCTTAATTTTAGTATCATGCAGAGTATTTTCACTGCCCTAGAAATCCCCTGTGATCTGCCATTCATCCCACTACTCTTCTCTACAACCACAGAACTTTATACTGTTGCCATAGTGTTTTGTAATTTCCATATTGTCATATAGTTGTAATCATGCACATATATATACATATATATATAATTTTCAAATGTTTCTTGCATAAATCAGGACCTGAAAATTAAACAATTATTCAAAATAGATGGTCTACTTTTTGTGAACTCAATTTTTTCATTATTATTCAACAAAGCTGCTCTCCCCAGCAAACCTCATTGTTTCTTTCACTTAGTACTATGCATTCAAGTTTCCTCCATATCTTTGCACAGCTTGATATCTCCTTTCTCTTTAGTAGGGGATAATATTCTATTGTCTGGATGGACCACAGTTTATCCATTCACCTACTGAGGGGCCTCTTGGTTATTTTCAAGTTTTGGCAATTATGAATAATCTGTTATAAATATTTGTGTGCAGGCTTTTGGGTGGATATACTTTTTAATTCATTTGGGTAAATATTAAGGAGTCTAGTTGCTGGATCATATAATGCATATATTTATTTTGTAAGAAACTTCCAGCCAATCTTGCAAAGTGTGTGTATTACTTGGCATTCACACCAGCAATGATAGCTTCTGTTGTTCCACCTCCTCGACTGTATTTGACATTGTCCATGTTCTGCCTTTTGGTCATTCTAATAGTTGTGCAGTTGTATCTCATTTTAATTTGTGTTTCCCTAATGACATATAATATGGAAAATCTCTTCATGTGCATATTTTCCATCTGCATAACTTCTTTGGTGAGGTGTCTATTAAGATCTCTGGCTCATTTTTAATGGGGCTGTTTTCTTATTGTTGAAATTCAAAAGTCTTTGTATATTTTGGATGATAATCTTTTTTATCAGACGTGTCTTTTTGCAAATATTTTCTCCCAGTCAGTGGAGAAATATTGTCTTATACTTCTTAATATTCTTGACATGGTCTTTTTCAGAGTAGAAATTTTAATTTTAATGAAGTCCAGTTTATCAATTATTTATTTCTTGGGTCATACCTTTGGTGTTGCATCCAAAATACCATTGCCACACCCAAAATTATGTAGATTTTTCTCCTATGTTACCTTCTGGGAGTTTTATAGTTTTACATTTTATTTTTGGGTTTCTGATCCATTTTTTTTAATTAATTTTTATTGGTGTTCAATTTACCAACATACAGAAAAACACCCAGTGCTCATCCCGTCAAGTGTCCACCTCAGTGCCCGTCACCCATTCCCCTCCAACACCCGCCCTCCTCCCCTTCCACCACCCCTAGTTCATTTCCCCGAGTTAGGAGTCTTTATGTTCTGTCTCCCTTCCTGATATTTCCCAACATTTCTTTTCCCTTCCTTTATATTCCCTATCACTATTATTTATATTCCCCAGATGAATGAGAACATACACTGTTTGTCCTTCTCCGATTGACTTACTTCACTCAGCATAATACCCTCCAGTTCCATCCACGTTGAAGCAAATGGTGGGTATTTGTCGTTTCTAATTGCTGAGTAATATTCCATTGTATACATAAACCACATCTTCTTTATCCATTCATCTTTCGATGGACACCGAGGCTCCTTCCACAGTTTGGCTATTGTGGCCATTGCTGCTAGAAACATCGGGGTGCAGGTGTCCCGACGTTTCATTGCATCTGAATCTTTGGGGTAAATCCCCAACAGTGCAATTGCTGGGTCGTAGGGCAGGTCTATTTTTAACTCTTTGAGGAACCTCCACACAGTTTTCCCGAGTGGCTGCACCAGTTCACATTCCCACCAACAGTGTAAGAGGGTTCCCTTTTCTCCGCATCCTCTCCAACATTTGTTGTTTCCTGCCTTGTTAATTTTCCCCATTCTCACTGGTGTGAGGTGGTATCTCATTGTGGTTTTGATTTGTATTTCCCTGATGGCAAGTGATGCAGAGCATTTTCTCATGTGCTTGTTGGCCATGTCCATGTCTTCCTCAGTGAGATTTCTCTTCATATCTTTTGCCCATTTCATGATTGGATTGTTTGTTTCTTTGGTGTTGAGTTTAATAAGTTCTTTATAGATTTTGGAAACTAGCCCTTTATCTGATATGTATTTTGCAAATATCTTCTCCCATTCTGTAGGTTGTCTTTTAGTTTTGTTGACTGTATCCTTTGCTGTGCAAAAGCTTCTTATCCTGATGAAGTCCCAATAGTTCATTCTTGCTTTTGTTTCCTTTGCCTTTGTGGATGTATCTTGCAAGAAGTTACTGTGGCCAAGTTCAAAAAGGGTGTTGCCTGTGTTCTCCTCTAGGATTTTGATGGACTCTTGTCTCACATTTAGATCTCTCATCCATTTTGAGTTTATCTTTGTGTATGGTGAAAGAGAGTGGTCCAGTTTCATTCTTCTGCATGTGGATGTCCAATTTTCCCAGCACCATTTATTGAAGAGACTGTCTTTCTTCCAATGGATAGTCTTTCCTCCTTTATCGAATATTAGATGACCGTAAATTTCAGGGTCCACTTCTGGGTTCTCTATTCTGTTCCATTGATCTATGTGTCTGTTTTTGTGCCAGTACCACACTGTCTTGATGACCACAGCTTTGTAGTACAACCTGAAATCTGGCATTGTGATGCCCCCAGCTATGGTTTTCTTTTTTAAAATTCCCCTGGCTATTCGGGGTCTTTTCTGATTCCACACAAATCTTAAAATAATTTGTTCTAACTCTCTGAAGAAAGTCCATGGTATTTTGATAGGGATTGCATTAAACATATAAATTGCCCTGGGTAACATTGACATTTTTACAATATTAATTCTGCCAATCCATTAGCATGGAATATTTTTCCATCTCTTTGTGTCTTCCTCAATTTCTTTCAGAAGTGTTCTATAGTTTTTAGGGTATAGATCTTTTACCTCTTTGGTTAGGTTTATTCCTAGGTATCTTATGCTTTTGGGTGCAATTGTAAATGGATTGACTCCTTAATTTCTCTTTCTTCAGTCTCATTGTTAGTGTATAGAAATGCCATTGATTTCTGGGCATTGATTTTGTATCCTGCCACGCTACCAAATTGCTGTATGAGTTCTAGCAATCTTGGGGTGGAGGCTTTTGGGTTTTCTATGTAGAGTATCATGTCATCGGCGAAGAGGGAGAGTTTGACTTCTTCTTTGCCAATTTGAATGCCTTTAATGTCTTTTTGTTGTCTGATTGCTGAGGCGAGGACTTCCAGAACTATGTTGAACAGCAGTGGTGAGAGTGGACATCCCTGTCTTGTTCCTGATCTTAGGGGAAAGGCTCCCAGTGCTTCCCCATTGAGAATGATATTTGCTGTGGGCTTTTCGTAAATGGCTTTTAAGATGTCGAGGAAAGTTCCCTCTATCCCAACACTCTGAAGGGTTTTGATCAGGAATGGATGCTGTATTTTGTCAAATGCTTTCTCTGCATCTAATGAGAGTATCATATGGTTCTTGGTTTTTCTCTTGCTGATATGATGAGTCACATTGATGGTTTTACGAGTGTTGAACCAGCCTTGTGTCCCAGGGATAAATCCTACTTGGTCATGGTGAATAATTTTCTTAATGTGTTGTTGGATCCTATTGGCTAGTATCTTGTTGAGAATTTTTGCATCCATGTTCATCAGGGATATCGGTCTGTAATTCTCCTTTTTGGTGGGGTCTTTGTCTGGTTTTGGAATTAAGGTGATGCTGGCCTCATAGAACGAATTTGGAAGTACTCCATCTCTTTCTATCTTTCCAAACAGCTTTAGTAGAATAGGTATGATTTCTTCTTTAAACGTTTGATAGAATTCCCCTGGGAAGCCATCTGGCCCTGGACTCTTGTGTCTTGGGAGGTTTTTGATGACTGCTTCAATTTCCTCCCTGGTTATTGGCCTGTTCAGGTTTTCTATTTCTTCCTGCTCCAATTTTGGTAGTTTGTGGCTTTCCAGGAATGCGTCCATTTCTTCTAGATTTCCTAATTTGTTGGCGTACAGCTGTTCATAATATGTTTTTAAAATCGTTTGTATTTCCTTGGTGTTGGTAGTGATCTCTCCTTTCTCATTCATGATTTTATTAATTTGAGTTTTCTCTCTCTTCTTTTTAATAAGGTTGGCTAATGGTTTATCTATCTTATTAATTCTTTCAAAGAACCAACTCCTGGTTCTGTTGATCTGTTCCACAGTTCTTTTGGTCTCAATATCATTGAGTTCTGCTCGAATTTTAATTAACTGTCTTCTTCTGCTGGGGGTGGGGTCTATTTGTTGCTTTTTCTCTAGTTCCTTTATGTGTAAGGTTAGCTTTTGAATTTGAGATCTTTCCAGTTTTTGAATGGATGCTTGTATTGCGATGTATTTCCCCCTCAGGTCTGCTTTTGCTGCATCCCAAAGATTTTGAATGGTTGTATCTTCATTCTCATTAGTTTCCATGAATGTTTTTAATTCTTCCTTAATTTCCTGGTTGACCCTTTCATCTTTTAGCAGGATGGTCCTTAACCTCCACGTGTTTGTGGTCCTTCCATACTTCTTGTTGTGATTAAGTTCTAATTTCAAGGCATTATGGTCTGAGAATATACAGGGGACTATCCCGATCTTTTGGTATCGGTTCAGACCCGATTTGTGACCCAGTATGTGGTCTATTCTGGAGAAAGTTCCATGTGCACTTGAGAAGAATGTGTATTCAGTTGAGTTTGGATGTAAAGTTCTGTAGATATCTGTGAAATCCATCTGGTCCAGTGTATCCTTTAAAGCTCTCGTTTCTTTGGAGACGTTGTGCTTAGAAGACCTATCCAGGGTAGAAAGAGCTAGATTGAAGTCACCAAGTATAAGTGTATTATTATCAAGGTATTTCTTCAGTTTGGTTATTAATTGGTTTAAATATTTGGCAGCTCCCACATTCGGGGCATATATATTGAGGATTGTTAAGTCCTCTTGTTGGATAGATCCTTTGAGTATGAGATAGTGTCCCTCTTCATCTCTCACTATAGTCTTTGGGGTAAATTTTAATTTATCTGATATAAGGATGGCAACCCCTGCTTTCTTTTGAGGACCATTTGAATGGTAAATGGTTCTCCAACCTTTTATTTTCAGGTTGTAGGTGTCCTTCTGTCTAAAATGAGTCTCTTGTAGACAGCAAATAGATGGGTCCTGCTTTTTTATCCAGTCTGAAACCCTGTGCCTTTTGATGGGGTCATTAAGCCCGTTCACGTTCAGAGTTACTATTGATAGATATGAGTTTAGTGTCATCATATCTATTCAGTCCTTGTTTTTGTGGATTGTTCCACTGAACTTCTTCTTAAAGGGGAATTTTAAGAGTCCCCCTTAAAATTTCTTGCAGAGCTGGTTTGGAGGTTACATATTCTTTCAGTTCCTGCCTGTCTTGGAAGCTCTTTATCTCTCCTTCCATTTTGAATGAGAGCCTTGCTGGATAAAGTATTCTTGGTTGCATGTTCTTTTCATTTAGGACCCTGAATATATCCTGCCAGCCCTTTCTGGCCTGCCAGGTCTCTGTGGAGAGGTCTGCTGTTACCCTAATATTCCTCCCCATAAAAGTCAGGGACTTTTTTTCTCTTGCTGCTTTAAGGATCTTCTCCTTATCTTTGGAATTTGCAAGCTTCACTATTAAATGTCGAGGTGTTGAATGGTTTTTGTTGATTTTAGGGGGGGGATCTCTCTATTTCCTGGATCTGAATGCCTGTTTCCCTTCCCAGATTAGGAAAGTTTTCAGCTAGGATTTGTTCAAATACATATTCTGGCCCTCTGTCCCTTTCCGCGCCCTCAGGAATCCCAATTAAACGTAGGTTTTTCTTCCTCAGGCTGTCATTTATTTCCCTTAATCTATCCTCATGATCTTTTAATTGTCTGTCTCTTTTTTCCTCAGTTTCCCTCTTTGCCATCAACTTGTCTTCTATGTCACTCACTTGTTCTTCCACCTCGTCAAGCCTCCTCGTTAGGACTTCTAGCTTGGATTGCATCTCATTTAATTGATTTTTAATTTCTGCCTGATTGGATCTAAATTCTGCAGTCATGAAGTCTCTTGAGTCCTTTATGGTTTTTTCTAGAGCCACCAGTAGCTGTCTAATAGTGCTTCTGAATTGGCTTTCTGACATTGAATTGTAATCCATATTTTGTAACTCTGTGGGAGAGAGGGCTGTTTCTGATTCTTTTTTTTGAGGTGAGGTTTTCCTTCTAGGCATTTTGCTCAGTGCAGAGTGGCCAAAAACAAGTTGTATTGGGAAAAGGAGAAAAAGAGAGAGAAGGAAAGAAAAGAGAAAAAGAAAAAAGAGAAAGAAGAAAAAAAGGGGGGAAAAGAGAAGAAAAAGAAAGAAAAAGAAAGAAAGGAGAAAAAAGAAAAAAAGGGGGGGATAGGGTGGGGGAAGCAATCAGAAATCAAGAAGAAAGAAAGAAAAAAAAAGCACAAAACAAAACAAAAAAAAACAAAAAACAAAAACAAAAAACGGGGGTGTATCTTCCGATTCTGTGTACTTTTAGTCCCTTGACTTCTCCTGGAACTTGTCCGTGTCGCTGGTCTTCTGGGGGAGGGGCTTGCTGTGCTGATTCTCAGGTGTTAGCACTTGGGGGAGCTGCTCTGCCCCTGCCTGGTGCAGGGCTCAGTGGGGGTAGTTCACCCCGGGAGGCCCCGGGAGGAAGCCACAGTGGCGGGGGCAGCTCTGGGACCCTGGAGTCAGCCCCCGCAGTAGCTCCGGGGCTCTCCGTCTGCAGGGCCTGGGGGCTCCGGGGCGGGGCCGCTGATCTGCTCAGCTCCAGGCAGGAGCGTCCTCGCTGTCCTGGGCCCTCCCGGCCTCTGCCTGTCCCGGGGGAGGCCGGATCCTGGGCTGTGTCCCGGCGCCCTGTGCTCCGGGGCCTGCGCTGTTGGATTCGCGCTCCCGCCCCGCAGCCCCCTCCGCGGAGCCGCCGCCCGAGCCCCTCCGAGCTGTTCCCGGAGCCGCGCAGCCCCCTCCGCGGAGCCGCCGCCCGAGCCCCTCCGAGCTGTTCCCGGAGCCGCGCAGCCCCCTCCGCGGAGCCGCCCCTGAGCCCCTCCGAGCTGCTCCGGGTCCCGCCGAGCGCTGCAGCCCTTAGGGAGCTCGGCGCATCTCCCCGGGCGCAGGTGCCTGTTACTGTCCCCGGGATCCCGAGGGCATCCCCGCCCTCCTGGGTCCTGCTCCACCTCTCTGCGGGCCCCTTTCCGCGGGGAAGGTCGGTGCAGCTCCTGCTCCTCCGGGACGGGGCTCTCCTGTCCTGGGGACACTCGCCGCGGCCTCAGCCCGGCTCCTCGCGGGGCCCCTCCCCCTTGGAGGCCTTTTGTTCCTTTATTCCTTTTTCCCCGTCTTCCTACCTTGATAGAAGCGCGAACTCTTCTCACTGTAGCGTTCCAGCTGGTCTCTCTTTAAATCTCAGGCTGAATTCGTAGATTTTCAGGATGATTGGATGGTTTTCTAGGTAATTTGTTGAGGACAGGTGACTTGGAGACCCTGCTCTTCCGCCGTCTTGCCCCTCCCCCTCTGATCCATTTTGAATTAATTTTTAGAGTATAAGGTCTGCATATATATATGTGTGTGTATATAAATGCAAATATATATATTTGCATTTGGACGACTAGTTGTTCCAGCATCATTTGTTAAAAACACCTATAGTTTTTTTTCTTTCTTTTATTTTATATGCATGTTTCCACCAACTTTCATCAAGAAAAGGACAAAGCACTTCCTTTATTATATTGGGCCTGGTCAAGATCCAGCACAGTGATTTTTTCTTTCTTCTTTCTTTCTTTCTTTCTTTCTTTCTTTCTTTCTTTCTTTCTTCTTTCTTTCTTTCTTTCTTTCTTTCTTTCTTTCTTTTCTTTCCTTTTTCTTTCTTTCTTTCTTTCTTTCTTTCTTTCTTTCTTTCTTTCTTTCTTTCTTTTTCTTTCTTCTTTCTTCTTTCTTTTAGTTCTAGAGGAAGGAAATTATATTGCACTGAGGTCTGTCTTCTCAGTTCTGTCTCTTTATAGTGTTAATTTCATTTCTATTCTAGGCATGCTAAATGGAATAAAATTTAATAAACAAAAATTATTTAAGAAATAATTTTATCACTGGTACAGAGAATGTGATAGAAATGTTTTGTCCCATTTTATACTATATACACATCTCCTAGTTGGTGGATTATGCATATTCAGCAAATTTACTATAAGTTATTGATAGATAATATATAGATGATTTTACTAGTCCATGGAATACACGGTAATTTTCCCACGAATATAAGATTACATTAAAAAGTTCTGGAAAAAGAAAATGTTATGACAGGGGTTTTCTGGCATGTGACCTGATGTTAGACAGAGGTTGATTTTAAGTACAGGGATTTGCCACATACAAAATCATGTTCCCAGTATAGCATGTTTTTGGCCTCAGTATCTTCTCTATCATTCAGTCTGGTACTCTTGTGGACCACAAGAATATCTCATGTACATAATGAATATTTTAATGAATCTCTGATTCTAATCTTAGAAATTGATTTCCTCTTCCTGTTTCATAGTAGTATTTATATTGCCTAAAGGAATTTAACGATGACTATTTGTGCCTCAAAATTCTTTAAGATTGAGTGTTATGGTTTCAGAGAGTAAATTAGGTTACTACTTCATAAGGCTATTAAGTTCAAATAGTTACATATTAGGTTTCTGAAAGAGTATCTATAGCCTACAAGGCACAGGATACTTTGCCAGTGTATGATTTTAAATACAGTATTTACAAATTGTCAGCCAGTGTTTTTATTTTGGGTTACTCCATATGTGAAGAAGACATGAACAACTCTTTGAAGAAAAACTTTAATATTTGAAACACGTTTGCAATTATTCATTTTAATAAGCTTCTAAAAGGTTGTAGACATCTATAAAATTACCATTTCCAGAAGGTGGTATATATATACCTATATATATATTATACAAATTAATTATATGAAAATAGTGATGTAATAATATCTTAGGACAGTTTTAGTTTAATTTAGAATATATCTATCTTACAGCTATATTTTTGGTCTGGTGCACAGAGGTGATGCTGCTGTTCAGCTATGACCTCAGTGATCAAGTTCTCTCTGTTTCTGTCACCCACAGTAGGTAGACCTCTACCACTATGTTTCACAGTTAATGGAAGCAAGAGTTCTGCTATTCTTATGCATGTTCCAGGAAGGAAGAAAATACATTTAAGAGGAAAAAAGAAAGTTTCTTCATGATAAGACTTTTCTCTTTCTCCTTTTCATCCTCTTCCTCTTCTTTCTTTCTTTCTTTCTTTCTTTCTTTCTTTCTTTCTTTTCTTTCTTTCTCTTTCTTTCTTTCTTTTCTTCTTTCTTTCTTCTTTCTTTCTTTCTTTCTTTTTTCTTTCTTTCTTTTCTTTCTTTCTTTCTTTCTTTCTTTCTTTCTTTTTCTTTCTTTTCTTTCTTTCTTCTTTTTCTTTCCCTTTCTTTTCTTGTTTCCTTCCTTCCTTCCTTCCTTCCTTCCTTCCTTCCTTCCTTCCTTCTTTTCCTCCTTCCTCTTACTGGGAAGATGCTGCATATTTGAAGACTTGCACTTGTATCTCATGGGAAATTGTTATATATTGCAAATCCCCTAGTTGGAAGGGATGTTATTAGTATTTATTTTACTAACTTCAGTGGGAAAAAGGAAGCCAGAAGAATGTTGGTAATAGATGTTGAGTGAATTAACACTGTCATATCTTTTTGTTTTGTTCTGTTTATTTGTTCATTCATTCATTCATTCATTCATTTATTTATTTTTACTATTCTGTAACAAACCATCACAGAATCTAGTGGTTTAAAATTGACTTTATTTGATTTTCAGATTTTGATTTCAAGATTTTCTAAGGGATTTAGGAAATGGTCAGTTGCTTAGTTTGTCTCTGATCCACATGGCATGGCATAAGATAGGGCTCTTGGAAACATGTCAGAAGATCACAGCACAGAGCAGACAAGCTGTCAGAGTTTCTGGCACTCTCACAATGCTACAGAAACAAAATTTTGAATTTGGAGATGCCAAGAAGCTCCAAACTTAGAGGTCCAAAATCCCTGAGAGAATGGAGATGTAGAAAAGTAAATTTGACATTCCAGCTTTCTCCTGGATGCATATGGCAATTTCTTAAGCTGCAGAGGGCTAAGAGATAACAAATAGGTAAAAAGTCTCTAAAACACAAAGTTTTCATCAATCTTATAGTGCTGGGAAGACAAAAAATTAGAAATAGAATCTGCCTCCCCTCCCCCCCCAAAAAAGAATCTAGAATATCCTAGTTCGCAGTGAAAAAATGTGATAGGATAAATGTAACTATAGGGATCATTCAGAACAAGAATCTTAGAAAAACTGTACTTAACTTTAAGTGAGCTCAGTTCCTGTTCTATCTATTCCTGTTCAAAACAAAATAGACTATACTCACTCTAGAGGAAATAATGTAATCGGAATTTTCAAAAACACTCTACACAATATGCAACTAGAGTGTATTGAACTATATACCCTACAGGATATGTTCAAGTACGAATCCTCACACCTGTGACATGGCGAATAGTCAACAGTCAACAGCTGCATAAATGGAGTCCCAGCAAAGGAAGATGGGGAGAATAAAGAATTGAAAAGATAATGGTGAGAAACATCTCTTTATACCATCAGGACACTCTTTTGAAGACTGATAGGGTGAATTAAAGGGATACTATCTTAGATTTTTATATCACAATTTAACAGTTAAACTCTGGTAGCAGAAATAGTATATAATAAAGTAACATGGAAAGTACAAGTTTTTAAATAGGCAAAAATTAAAAAACTCACTTTAAAATTTTCATTGTGTATCACTAAAAATATTTTTGATTTAGTCTCTATGGCCAGTGCTAGTAACTATGTTAAAATTCTGAGATACTAAATTGAATAATTCATAGCTGGGCATCCCCTATTTTTATTTGCTAAATGTGGGGGAGAGGAGAGAGGCCCAAAGAGGTAGAAGTCAATTTTTTGTAGCCTAATCTCAGAAGTGACATGCTATCACTTTCACATATTTTGTTTATTAAAAGAGAATTAAATGGATTAAATTAAATTAAAAGAGAATAACTCAGTGTTGTGAATACCAAGAGGCAGGAATCTTTGGGAAGTTCCCTACTGCACTGCTTCCCATAGAATCCCACAGTCAGGCCCTGACTCTGCTCCATACCTTCATTGTAAAACACACCCCTTACCCCCTCCACATCTGCCCCTGGATCTCATTCAGTGCTTTTAGACTCTATGCCTCCTGTCAGTGTCATTGTTCATGATTTTACTTCTTCCCAGAAGGCCTTTCTTTTTCACCTTTGTGTACTGAATTCTTTCTCATCTTTTGGATTTTATGTTCATTTCATTATATTCTATTTTTCTCAATTCTACTTTAGGTCTTAGGAGTAGGACCAGACAAAATATAAGATGTCCAGTTGACTTTGAACATCAGATAAAAAATACATATATGATCCTTATCTGGAATTCAAATCTCACCAGCATCCTATATTTTTATTTGCAAAATGTAGCAACTTTACCTGTGAGGGGCATAATAAATCCTTAAGTTCCAAGGTCAGGTCTGGCCTTTGGAGATACTCCATAAATCTTTACTGGGTCATTAAGTGATAATTTTTATTCTTGTAGGTTTTCAGAAGAAGTTAATGATGTAAATCAGGAGTACAATGTTTCTTAGTTACTTAATCACTTATGATTATTTAGAAAGATACACTTGCTGTACTTTTAGATAGGTATCCTTTTTAATGAGCTGATATCAAAACTATTCATAGTAATCTTATAATCTGTGTCCAATTTCTCCTTATGCAGAAAATGCTGGCCTTCTCATGCACCATTTAGTAGAGAAGTCACTCATCATTTAAAGTCACTTCTGAGACAGAATCATAAAATACAAAACCTTGTAATTTTGATAGAGCAACATGAATATTTTGTGCCTCAGTTGTTTTTCATTAAAAGACAATGTGAGTAGGATTGATGTGAGGACCAAATAGGCTGATGAGAATAAAGTAGTGAGAGCACATGGTATATAGAATGTACTTAATGAATCCCCTCTTGAGTCTTCCCTCGCTCCTCATCACATGCATACTTTAAATTAGCCAAGACAAAAAATATTGATCATGGTGAAAATAGGAAGCCTTTAATAATCATGGAAAACTTCAAAAGCAAAAATCACATTTTCTTTTACATTTCCAATCCATTTAGAGAATTAAGCAAACCATATAAATAAAGGTAGTTGAGAATTTAATTAAATTTGATTTTTGTTTTACTCTTGTTTTTTTGAGAGAGAGAGAGAGAGAGAGACAGAGAGACAGAGAGAGCAGGAGAGGGGGAGAAGGGGGAGGAGAAAGAACTAGAGGGAGAGAGAGAATCTCAAGCAGGTTCCATACCCAGCATGGAGTGCTCAATCTGACAACCATGAGATCATGACCTGAGTTGAAATCAAGAGTCAGATGCCTAACTGACTGAGCCATCCAGGTCCCCCTGTTTTACTTTTTTTTTTTAATTCATTCATTCACCCATCTATCCATCCATCCATTTACATCAGAGCTGAGGTATACAACAAATCTACTTGGGAACAAAATGGGTACATAGAGTATAAAGAAATGTTCAATGCAATGATTTAAATATTGAGCTCTGACAGGGAATAATAATGAGCTTAAATAATGTCAGATTAGGGAACACAGAATCAGAAGGATCACCACGCAAGAGTAGGCAAGCTTGTGGTGCACCCCCCTTCACACACAGACTTCATCGTTTAATTACTGGTTCAATGCTAGGTTAATAATCACTATCAACTGTCACATTTACTTAAGGCTTTTCTGAGAAGATATTAACAGTACACTGACATTGTAGCTTGAGATTTCTATCAAATAAGTATGCTAGGCAGGAGGTTTCTGTGAGGGAATTCATTTTGCGGTATGCAGGCAAATGCATATTTTTTGTGTTTTTGTTCTATCGAGGTATAATTGACATGTAACATTATATTAGTTTCAGACATATAATGTAATGATTCCATATGTGTAAATATTAACAAAATGATCACCACAAAAGTCTAGTTAATGTCCATGTTTTCCTTGTGATGAATACTTTTAAGATCTACACTCTTAGCAGATTTATTATAGTACTTTAGTTAGCATAAATAATGTTTAAAGCAAAATAAAAATATGTAATTTTTCATACTTTATTCCTCCTAGCAGAATCTGGTTAGGAAGACTACCAGTCAAAATAAACAAAATACACCACGGTTGGAAATCAGATTTAGGTTAATATTTTTTTCAAAAATGAATTAAGTATTTCTTAATAGAAATTCTAAATCATTATTCTTAAACATATTACAAATGTTTATTAGTATTTTCATCTAACATCCTGTCTTTCCATCTTGTTACATTTACATTTAAACTGTAGCCTAATTTGGCCACATCTCTTCACATTCGCTGCTAATAATATTCTGGCCCAAGCCTTTGTCATGTGACATTTGTCAGACTACTTCCTGGATGGTCTATATGCTTATGTTCTTGACCTTCCTTCAGTTTGTTCTCCATTTAGCATCCAGAATGATCTTTTATAAACAGATCAGAGCATGTCACTCCCCTAGTGAAAAAGACTGCTCATCTCATAAAGAGTAGTCAAGTGTTTTAAATGGCCTACAAGGTCCTCCACAACCTGGGTCTTTTACACCTCACTTAATATTCCTCTTTCAGCCTATTTTAGCTACACTGAATTTATGTTGTTCCTAAAACATACCACATCCATTCCTGCCTCAGAGAACATGTGCTTTCCCCTCTACCTAGAATACACTGCCTGATATTTTATAGTGTCAGTCCTTCACATTATTTATGCCTCTAATCAAATGTCACCTTCTCAGAAAAAGTTTTCCCCTAAACAGTATGATTTCTTTCAAATAATAATAATAATAATAATAAAGGCAGCGAAGACCTGCCTAGGCAGGCAACAAAGACCATATTTAAAGATATTGATATGGGGAGAAAGACCATAACTGAGTCTGAACTCTACTTCACTGAAACAAAAGGAAAAGTTTGTAAGAGTTGGAGAAAGTGAGGCAAATCTTAGGCCATTTGTGATTATTAACTGGCTTTCTCCAAGGGAAAAATAAACTTTTCATATCTTCATGACAGGAAGTAATTTTACAACTTGAAGCAAGATCCTACCTAAATTAGGCTCCAGCTTTATCTTCCTCTGATGACATGTTAAAGGGATGGCTCTCAGGCTCCTGACAAATAAATCCATTGACTGTAAAACTGGAGAGGCTTTAAAAGGATTTATATGCTAAAGGGTCAAAGAAAGCATTTATGATTACAAGCTTTTTTTTATTTTTTTATTTTTTTATAAGATTTTATTTATTTATTTATAGAGATGCAGGGAGAGAAAGAGAGGCAGAGACACAGGCAGAGGGAAAAGCAGGCTCCATGCAGAGAGCCTGACGTTGGACTCGATGCAGGGTCTCCAGGATCATGCCCTGGGCTGCAGGTGGCGCTAAACCGCTGTGCCACCAGGGCTGCCCGATTACAAGTTTTCTAAAGTAAATGTTCAAAAAAAGGAAGTCAGCCACTTCCCTATATACTTGGAATGAACAAGTAGAATTTGAAATTAAAAACACAGAATACGCAAAACTGAAATACATAGGCATAAATCAAAAAATATGTACAATATCTATATAAGAAAAACTACAAAACTCTGAAGAACAAAATAAAAAAAAAAACCTCAGTAAATAAAATATTCCAAGTTTATGAATGGGAAGATTCAATATTGTTAAGATGTCAATTATTTCCAATTGTATCTATAAGTTCAATGCAGTTCAAACCAAAATCCTGACAAATTATTTTGTGGACACTGACAATTGACTCTAAAACTTATATAGAAATGCAAAAAAACACAAGAGCCAACACAAACTGAAGATGTACAAAGTTAGAGGACTGCCACTACCTAACCTTAAGACTTACTAAAAACTAAAGAAGTGAAGACCATGAGGTATTGGTGAAAGAAAGACAAATAGATCAATGGAACAGAATAAAAAGTCCAGGAAGAGAGTCTCACAAATATGGTCAACTGATCTTTAAAAAAGAATCAAATACAATAAATGGAGCAAAGATAGTCTCTTCTATGAATGGCACTGGAACAACCAACATACACATGCAAAAATACGAATCTAGAAACATATCACAAAAATTAACTCAGAATGAATCACAAAACTAAATGTAAAATGCAAAACTATAAAACTCTTAGAAGAAAAAGAAAAACTCTTAGAAGATAATGTAGGAGAAAACCAAGATGACCTTGAGTATGACAATGACTTTACAGATACAGCACCAAAGGCATGATCCATGAAAGAAATAAATTAGATTTCATTAAAATTAAAAGTAGTATCAAGACAATGAGAAGAAAAGCCACAGACTGGGGAAATGTGTATGCAAAAAGACATCTATTAAAGGACTGTGATCTAAAATGTGCAAAGAATTCTTAAAACTCATCAATAACAAAACAAGCAACTTGATTAAAAAATAAGCCAGACTTTAACAGATACTTCACCAGGGAAGATACACAGCAAATACATACATGAAAAGATATATACCATCAGAGAAACGTAAGTCAAAACAACAATAAGATGCCATCACATACCTAATAGAATGGCCAAAATCCAGAGCACCGACAACAACAAATTCCGGTGAGGGTGTGGAGCAACAAAAACTTTTCATTCATTGTTGATGGAAATGCAAAATGGTAAATTACTTTGGAAGAAACTTTGGCTGTTTCTTTCCTTCTTTGTTTTTCAAAACTAAACATACCCTTACCATATAATCCAACAATTGTACTCCTTGGCATTTGCGCATATGAGCTGAAAACTTATGTCTCCACAAAATTCTGCACACACATGGTGATAGAAGGTTTGTTCATAATTGTCAAAATGTGGAGATAATCAAGATGGCCTTCAGTAGGTGCATGGATCAATAAATTGGTACATCTGGACAATAGAATACTATTCTGTACTAAAGAGAAATGAACCGTTAAGTCATAAAAAGACATAGAGGAAACTTAAATGCATAATACTAAGAACTTAGTACCGATATGAAAAGATTATATACTGTTTGATTCCAACCATAAGATATTCTAAAAAAGGCAAAAGTATAGAGAGAGTGAAAAGGTAAATGGTGGTCAGAGGATAGGTGGAAGGAAGGGGTGAATAGGTGGAGCACAGAGGAATTTTTAGGGCAGTGATAGTGTGAGAACATATTGATGGATACATGCCATTAACATTTGTCCAAATTCATAGAATGTACAACATTGCCAGTAAACCCAAGTGTAAACTGTGGAAATTGGGTGAGAATGATGTATCAATGTAGGTTCACCCGTTGTAACAAATGTAGCACTCTGGTGGGGGATGCTGACATGGGGGCAGCTGTGCATGTACAAGGACAGGTCGGATACGATGAATCTTTTTACCTTCCTCTCAGTATTGCTATGAATCTAAAATTTCTCTAAAAAATAAAGTATATTAAATATTATGTACTTATATTTTGTGAAAAAGAAAAAGAAAAATGGAGAAAAGGAAAGAAAAGAAAGGAAAGAAAGGCAAAAAGAAAAAATAAAGGAAAGGAAAGGAAAGAACGGATAAGGAAGGATTCGGACTCAGAAAGAAGGCTGTCTAAAATTTACTGATGCTGGGGGAATGTTAAAGCTATTTGGGTCACATTTTCACCCCCTATCATTTTATCCACATCCCTCCCCTATCATTTTATTTATTTATTTATTTATTTATTTATTTATTTATTTATCTTTTAACTTAGTTATAAATTTATTTTTTTTCCTCCATAGACTGTATGTTTTATAATTCTGCCTATGAGGTTCAGAACCATATGTCCATAATATAGATACTTTGTATTTAGTTATTTTTAAAATTAGAGAAAAATAAAATTAGTGGATAAGTAGACCACACAATCAGGTTCTTATAAAAGCATAATGAGTTGAGAAAACAGAAAATGTTAAACTATCCCTATTAAGGTTATATGGAATATCTATCAGACTGTATTTCTAATTACAATTTTCAGGTAAGAAAATTAGCAAAAGTATTTACCTGTTATATTCTCACCCTCTGTGTATACAATTAAACCCATGAGCTAACACAGGTTTTTAAAAATAAACTTTTTCTTTGCTTCAGTGTCTCCAAATCTCAATTATAGGCTCTCACAAAGGTGATGATAATACCGATCTTTGAACAAATCTGAAGGGCAGGGTGAGAATGAGGGAAAAGACTTTCATGGCCAAGAGCTCTTAGAAATCAGAGCCTGAGGCAAAAACTCAGGTGTTAATGCTTTGTGGTAGAGTGTGCTCCCAGGAAAGTGGAAGAGTGATTTTTGATAAGCTGATTGCTCAGGCTTACTAGCTGGTCTCACTGAGGCTCTATAAAGCTATTGCTTCACTGAACCAAACCTGTAGCAGGAGAAAGGGAGAAGAAATCCACCAACCGTTATGTGGCATGGCAGGACTTAGGACCCTGTT
Source organism: Vulpes vulpes (assembly GCF_048418805.1). Lineage (NCBI taxonomy): Eukaryota > Metazoa > Chordata > Mammalia > Carnivora > Canidae > Vulpes > Vulpes vulpes. Next base: position 47,235,235 of record NC_132784.1, on the reverse strand, counting down.
AGTACCTGCCTGTGAGCCACCAGAGGGATCAGCAGCCACTGCCCCATTGGCTTTATCTGACCCCCCCCCCCCACCCCTTTAACTCTTGACTTCTTATAGCAGCAGTGGCAACAAAAGTACGGAAACAACAGCAAATTTTTCCAGAGAATCCCCACCCTCAAATCAAGGGAATTTCAGAGATCTTTTAATTTAATATAGTCTACTTGTGGGCCACTCAAACCAGTTTGCACTATCTTATAATACCTAGATCTTTCCTAGAATAAAAATGTTTCTTCCCCCTCACCCCCGAAGTAGGGTATGAGGGTGGGGACTAAAGTCCCTCAAGATGGTAGCAAACTGCCATCTCCTAAAAAGAACTAAGAAGTGCCACACACCTGCTCCTAGGCTATCAGTGATGAGCAGTATGTCCCTCTTCAGCCTCCAAAATTAAATTTCCTTCACCATGGACAGCACTTTAGCTGGTCTGGCTTGCTTGTCTGGTTGTGTAATCAAAATCATAAACTCTGAGGGATTTGTGTCCTTATTGGTCTTATCCTAGTTGGGGCATAGTTGCTAAGATACACAATGGCTGTCACCAGGCACAGAAGCATCAGGATACACCCCAGTAACTGCATTTGGTTACAGACACATTCCTTTCTATTCCTGTGTGGCAGCAACCCTGGAGGGTCATGGTGATCACAATCGGTTATTCCTGGCAGTTTTGTAACTCCTTTACCTACCTTCTGGTCCTTTGCCAAGAAGGTGCTAAAGTTATCAGATGGTAGTCATGGCTCTCAGTTCAGTGGAACCCAACAGAAGCTTTCTGTCCATGGAAACCAGAACTTCTAACTGACAGAGTTTAAATTTATGGACTGGGAAGCATACATTCCACAATTAAATTCCAGAATGTGAAGTGATAGGGGTCAGATCTATGTCATCCCTTTGGTTCCCATATCAATATATTGGAGAAATTGGGGAAATAATACTTTAAATCAATCATTACATAAGTGCATACACCTCATGATGGAGGATAGTGTTCCAAACCCACAAACTATTTCTCCTGTGTTGGCAGTTTTAGCTGAGACTTCAGATTGACTATGTGTGGCTAATAATGCACATAAGACCAGTGAATTCCATTGCCATCTTCCATAGAGTTTCTTGTTCTGAGGTGATATATGTGGAATATTAGGTTCCTAGAGCTGCCATTCTGTGAATAGAGAAGCGACTCTGTATTCAGAACAAGTATTAATTCTAGTAATGAAAAATTGCTGCCTCCCCCACAAGAACAAGTAGACCGGGACCAATTAAACTGAATTTCCATCAAATAGTTGATGCATATTAGATAGGTTTCATGAAGAAATGATGCCACATTGAGGAGTCAGATTTGTTCTCTGCTGCTGTCCAGGACTACCAATAGTTATATTGGCTCTGATGAAGTAGAGCCATGATATTGGACCCTTGCAGAGCTGTTACCATGCCACCTTATATGGAATCAAGCAGTGGATAATGGCCAAGGGCTGAGGCTGGGTAATATCCAAAATCAAGTCACCCTACCCACCAAATAGTTGAAGGCCTCCTCTTGGTTGGATGCTCTCTGGTGGTTATTTATAAAAGTTCTATATACTTCGTATCCTCCTTCATAGGGATGTGCACAGGGCTCCTTCTCATACTACTTTGTTCTGAATTCCCCAGTCCTTTTTCTTCCAGCCCTCTTACCATCAGCCAAACCATCCTCTACTGCACAGAAATTAATGCACATCCATACTCTGACTGATTCTTCATTGCTATCAACGGAGAAACCTGTGTACTACTTGCAGCTCTTCCCACAGGGAGAATTTCCCTCCACAACTGTTAGTTACTTTTGAGAGGACTGTAAATTGATAGGCATCCAATGCTGACTACCACCAACATAACATACCAACCACCGTGTGAAACAGATCCAAATTACTTGCTTATTTTCTCTTCTGTCAGTTGGCCATAAATGTGAATAGAGGGAGAAGCACTAGTATAACAGACCTGATAACAGGAGTAACAAATATGTGAGCCACCTGCTCATGCAACTTACATAAGTTTTCTCAATTTTCCGTGATCCATTCCAAATAAACCATTTCCATGTAACGGTGGAATACCAGTGTGTTTGTTTGACATTATGCTTGGTGGATCTGAAAATCTGATAATGCACAGATCATCATGAATAATCATCTGAAGTTCTGTGCTTGAGAATTCAGTCTTTATGAAATAGCACGGTAAGAGGTATATGTGTGCTAAAGGTGGGGTATTCCTTGGACACTGAGGAGCATGGCCAAACTTCACAACCTTACATGTCTGGTCTGTAACTTTCTTATAGGTGCTTATCAGAGATCTTTAACAATGGCAGTATCTCTAGAATTATTTGGATTTGGTAATAGGGTCTAAGAAGTAGAACAACTTACATTGTAACTCAGACCTATGGTAGAGTACCTTCTTTCTCTGAGCAACATTAAGAATTAGTCACCTTGTGTATTATTTGAAGTTCTCCAGAGAAACAGAACAATATATATGGAGATTTATTATGAAGAAATGGCTCAATGTCATCAAGTCCCATGATTTGACATCTGCAAGCTGGAGATCCAGGAAAAGTCAGTGGTGGGATTCAGTCAAGATCCAAAGGCCTGAGAACCAGGGTACACAATGGTGTAAAATCTCAGTCTGAGAGCTGGAAAAGATGAGGTGGGACATCCCATTTTGAGCATGGAGGCAGGGGAAAAAAGAGTTGAATTCCTTCTTTCTGCTGTTCTATTTAGGCCCTCAATGGACTGATCCTTACCCATATTGGTAGATTTTCTTTACTGAGTCCATTGATTTAAATTCTAAACTTATCTAGAAACACCCTCACAGACACACCCAGAAATAACATTTAACATGGGCCCCAGTGACCAATCAAGTTGACACATAAAATTAATCAATACACCCTCTAAATGACTTACAAACAACTTAAGCAGTATTTCCATGCTACTTTTGTAATCAGTGGGTCCCATCAAATGCCATACTTCTTCCTCAGGTAGGGATGTGAGGAGTAACATCTTATCTTTTAATTTAGAGAGGATGTTCAAAAAGCTTCAATTTTCACACTAAACATGTACCAGTGTTGCAGGCTTCTGAATCTTTTTGGTTTTTAGAAAAGCAGAAGAGTTTCTCCACCATTTCTTGTCTCCTTTAGTGTAAGTCCACTGAGTGAGGACGGTGGCAGCCTAGAATTTCAGTAGAAATAGAAGACTCTAAAAGGGAAGTGAGGTGTGGGGATATAGCCTTGATGGGGACATCAGAGTCCTATCCCAAAGATACCGGTAACAGAAGAAGCCTTTGCAAGGATTGTTCCCACCATAAAGCAAGACAAATGCACTGAGATATGCCATGCCTAAGCCGGAACCCATGTACACATGTTTATGAATTTCCTTCAGTTTTTTAAAAAATATAAATTAAAAAATAAATTTATAAAAAATATAAATTAAAAATATATTTAAAATATAAATTTTAGGGATCCCTGGGTGGCGCAGCGGTTTGGCGCCTGCCTTTCGCCCAGGGCGCGATCCTGGAGACCCGGGATCGAATCCCACGTCGGGCTCCCGGTGCATAGAGCCTGCTTCTCCCTCTACCTGTGTCTCTGCCTCTCTCTCTCTCTCTCTCTCTGTGACTATCATAAATAAATAAAAATTAAAAAAAATATATAAATTTTAAAAATATAATTTTTAAAAATAAAAATAAAATTTTAAAAATATAAAAAATATATAAATTTTTTAAAAATATAAATTAAGGTCTTGTTGGTAATAATACATACATTCTATAACTAGTGATTAGTCATTAATTTATTACCTAATAATCATCAGAGATTGGGAAGCAACTTCAATATGAAAGATAGAGGTGAGCAGAAAGGTAGGATTATTTTTAATTTTATATATATAGTATACAGTTAAATGAGTGGCACGACTATAACATGTAGGTAAAAGATCCAGGTAGAAGAAAGTTATGACTTAATCATGTGCATTCATATTAATACCCAGCAGTATCATCATTTGTATATTTCATATCCTGCTTAAAGTGGAGTTCACAGGCACTTGGCTGGCTCCGTCAGTTAAATGACTGACTCTTGGTTTCAGCTCAGGTCATGATCTCAGGGTCATGAAGTTGAGCCCAGCATCTGGCTCTGAGCTCAGCAGGCAGTCTGCTGAGATTCTTTCCCCCTTCTTCTCCTTGCCCCCCTACCTTACCTAGCTTGCACTCTCTCTCACTCGCTCACATAAATAAATAATTTTTAAAGAAAAAGAGAGGAGTTCATCCATTATTTGGAAGAATTTAATAGTTTTGATAGCAATTACTTTATGCAATATAACATTAAAAATAATAATATGAAGTATATAATAATAATTAGAATTAATTATCTGCAGGATATCATCTATATGTTCATTCTTAGAGATTTGAAAAACGTTTTTTTATTATGATTATTTTTAAAAGATCAGAGCCAGGAACTCTTTTTTTTTCCCATTTGTTTTTATTGAAGTTTGACTTCCCAACATATAACACCCAGTGTTCATCCCATCAAGTGTCCTCCTCAGTGCTTGTCACCCAGTTACCCCAACCCAAGGGCCCACATCCCCTCCTGCAATCCTTTGTTCGCTTCCTGGAGTTAGTTGAAAAAAAAATTTTAAATAGCACTTATATGCCCTATCAGGTAACACATTCCTACTTTTTATGATATGGTACCTACCAATGCAGAACACATAGATAACAATATTTTAATTCTAGATGAGCAATTACATTATTATTAAGTAATATTGTTTACTGAATATACATGGATGTGATATGGTGTAAAAGAGACCCCAAAAAAGATTAAGATGAAGGTTTGTAAGTAACACAAATAGGAACTACTTGAAAGTTCATGGTATATGCCAGTAAGTACAAGTGATATAGTATTTCTAATCTTAGCAACGGCAATCAGACCCCAATTAAGCAAAATGAAAATGTTCATGGGTGAAATATAAATGGTTTTTAAAACTTTAAACTCAACCAGGATTCTGACTTTCGCATGCAATTCCAAACAGCCTTAGCAAGACTTACAGTTAAAAACAAAACAAAACAAAACAAAAAACAAAACATTCTATAGCCTTGTCTTTCACACAATGAACATGCTTGAATTGGGTTTACAGCGAACGCACCTTGTAGGATACTGAATCTGTCCTTTTGTGTCTGAACCACTCTAACCTTGAGACTTCATTTGCTTCTTTTTGTGTGTATGTTTTGGATATGAAGCAAAAGATAAGAGTTTACATGTAAGTTTTAACTGGAACTTTTACCCTAGATAGAACACAATATCTATCAATCACATGCCAAAAGCACTTTATAAGGAGACTAAAGAAAAGAAACTCATTTCTGAATTATTTAGTCCCTGTCAATCAGTGCCTGACACTATTGTTATATTCTCCCACATTGTCTAATTTGTATATATAGAAGTTACTTTGTCCTCAGATATTAGAGGATGATAGGCCACAAAGAATGTGTTCTTCCTACACAAATATGTTAGGAGTTTGAGGCAAAAAAAACAAACCAAAACAAAACAAAAAAACACAGAAGAATGAATTTTTTTCTCATTCCTATGTTATCATTTGGATGTGTTTCATTCTTTGTCAAGCTATTAAATCTCACCTTAAAACTTCAATATTTGTTCATAAAGCAAACATTTGATTTTTTTAAAAAGCAGCTAAGCTTCTATTCTGTGATCAGTTTCTACTAAGCTTTATACCAAGAGCCTCCTGTGCACCATCTCCAAGACACCCAGGTGGCAGATTATTGTGGGGCAGTCTGATTTCCAGATACACCTGCTGTGACTGGGCATCCACCAAGTTGTCCTGTTTCACAGGAAGCTCAGATTAATGATGGCTTGGTTTATCTGAACATTCTCCATGTAGAAAAATCTCCTGCCTACAATTCCATATCTTACTAGGCTATAGGACTATTTGGAGAAGTGTAAATCAATTATGTTGGGTAATAACTGACTGTAAATTTCCACTTACTATTATCTCCTTCAGTTTCCCTATGGCAGAAAATAAAATAATTAAAAGGTCACTTGAAAGACTGTTTATTTTGCAGCAATAAATGCTTTGGACTCCATGCAATTCAACAATCCTAAATATACTGCCATTTGATGTCTGATTATTAATCTCTAACCCAAATACCTCTTTTATCTGTCCTAGTTTGAAAACATATACTTGCAGCCAAGTCAAAGTATTAATATTTTTAACAGTAATGTAGAAGAGAACATCTCTGTGTAATTAAAATGTATATGGGCACCATCTTTTCCTCCTCCCATTAAAGCTCAGCAAACTATTTGCTCTTAAATTGCCTTTTTTTGCATCGTTGAGGGTATATTTTTCTTTTACAAGCTGAAGTTGTGTTGTCACCAACAACAGATGACTTTTCCACTCTGCCATTATGCCAATGGGCTAAAAAATTCCATAACTCATTAAAATAATGAAAACCAAAGCGTATAGAGAAACCCCAAATTCTTTATTAAGGAAGTTGACCCTATCACCCCAGGTTTCGGACTCTCTGTCCCTTTGCAGAAGAATATCTGGGCATCTGGAAAAAGTACTAGAAAATTACAAAAGTAGTGAAAAAATTTATTAATACTATCTTCTTTATCTTAAGCATTAATAAAGCTTCTTTATTCTGTGAGAGTAACAAGGTTGTGTTATTAATTTTATTTTTAGCATCTATGAGAGATATTCTGCTTATACCAGAGGCTCCACAGGGGTGAGTAAGTAAGACATAGAACTAGGATTTTGGTTTTGTTTTGTCTAGCAAATACATGCTGAAGATAAACCTAACAAGACTACCTTCAAATGGCTAAAAATGGCTATGAAATATGATGGACTATCATCTATAAAACAACAATTATAACCTTTCATCAGTATCCAAAATTAAAAAACATAAAAATTTTTTAAAAAGGTTAATTTTCAGTCATTGGTCATTTTCAGCTTGCAGACTTTCTCCAAATAGCAAACATAGTATGTGTTTTGGAGTGTTAACATTTTAAACTGCACATTTCCAAATCAAATTAAAGAGTTACAAATGGCAAAATGATGTTAGCCCTTGGAAAATTGTTTTGTTTAAAATTTCTTCTAGCATTGAACATGTTGGTGAACAAAATCAAAATTGAAGCTTTGTATAATTCAGTAAAAAGCAGAAACACTAAATTAGCCTTTGGATATTTTTAATTAAGTAAAATGTGATTATCTTAATTAGATAAAACTACCATTTCAGCAAAACTTAATTTCTAATATTTTGAGATGATTTTGGAAAGAACACCAATCTTATTCAATTTTCACTTTTCAATTTTGGCAATGTACCATTTTACATAATAAATACCTTAGTGAAGATTTACTTTACCGTATATGAAACAGCGTATAAGAATATGCAAACACACATATTGTAGAGTAAAAATGTGTATCTATGTCTATGTTAGTGTGTCTCTTATGAGGGTGGAAAAGGAGTAATTTAATGGAAGCAGTGACTCAATAGCAGATCCTATCCGGCCGTCTTGTAATGTTTCTAATATTTCATAGTAGATACCTACATTTTAATTTAAAATTATCAACAAATACTTCAAAGTAATACAATTGGTTCCCAATAAATATCTGTTGGATTGCATTTCAAACTACAATTTCACAGTATGCATGAGTCTAGGGCTTAGCATAAGCATGAGACACACTCAGTTGTTTGTTGCAACTGCAACTGCAGTTGTTTGGTGCCACACTCCACAACACTCAGTAGTTCATGACCATCAACCTACAGGGACACATGTAGCTTGCAAGTTCCTTGGCAAATTCATATGTCTTGCAACGTCTTGGCATATTCATAACATTGGTAGTGAGATGATCTTTTAAATAATATGGAGGGGCATTGGGGTTTTTTTTTTTTTAGAATTTATTCATTTATTAGAGAGAGAGAGAGAGAGAGAGAGAGCACAAGCAGGGAGAGAGGGAGAAGCAGACTCCCCACTGAGCAGGGAGTCCAATGTGTGGTCATGACCTGAGCTGAAGGCAGATGTGGAGGGGCACTGGCTTTATATTCAAATTATTAAAATAAATGTCATTAGTAAACACCACTATAGAAAATACTTATTAAGTGTGTGCTACCTGGAGGTAGAGTGGGGGGCACAGAGTTTTTGTTTTTAAATTATCTACTTAAAAGGCACCTGGGTGGTTCAGTCAGTTAAGTGTCTGTCTTCTCAGGTCATGATCTCAGGGTCCTGTGAGGCCTGAATCAGGCTCCCTGCTCAGCAGGGGAGTCCACTTCTCCCTCTGCCTCTGCCCTTCCCCCTGCTCATGCTCTCTCTCTTTCTCTCTCAAATAAATAAATAAAATATTTTAAAAAATAATTACCCATGTAATTACTTATTTATATCCTCCCTACTAAGCTGTAAATATTTTTAAAATAGGAGGTAAAGTGTTTTCCCTACTTCTTTGAATCACCGGTATCTAGAATATTGCCTGATACCAGGCAGAATTTTAATTAGTTTTATAACTCAAAATTGTTTTGAGTACAAAAGTACATGTTTGTTCACCGTACAAAAAGTGTTGTTATGTGGATGGATACATGAATAGTAAATACAAAGTAGGATTTTCCCCCAGTGTTTAGGTATATGTTTCTGGATTATACTATTTTTTTTATAGAATCCTAAATATATCTACTTATAAAATTGTCATTTCAGCATATTTTATTTTTTTCTATAAAAATATACCATGAACTCCATAGAAAAGTATTTAAATGAACACTTTAGTATTCTTTAACAAAAAAGTACTCAATTTAAAGTGTTGCACATGGGGCACCTAGGTGGCTCAGGTCGCAAGCGTCTGCCTTGGGCTCAGGTCATGATATCCAGTTCCTGGGATTGAGCCCAAAGGCAGGCTCCCAGCTCAGCAGGGAGTCTGCTTCTTCTTCTCCCTCTTCCTATTACCCCTGTTCATGTGTTGTCTCTCTCTCTCTCTCTTTCTCTAATGAATAAATTAAAAATCCTAAAAAAAAAATAAAGTGTAGCATATTATATTGTGAGGTTTACCTCATTGTAGAATGCTTATGGCCTGTGAGTGAGCATGTAAGTTCTTGTTTCTGTGATATGGGAAATGTGAACATTATACTATTCACCCTCTTTAAGGCTATTAAAAAAGATACGTTTCAGCTCTGAAATGAAAAGAGCTTAAACGATGTCACTCCCATAATTAAAACAAGGAAAGTAACAAACAAGCAAAACAAAACAACCGTAAAATTAACAATTCTTCTTAAGCTAAAGAACTTAATTCACAGGGAAAATCAACAATAAAATTTGAAATAATTATATCTAAGCATATCATATTCAGATTGCTGAAAAACAAAGGCAAAGAAAAATATCCTGAACAAAGCCAGAGGGGAAAATGCATTTTCCCCACGAAATAACAAGGATGAGAGTTACGGTAGATTTCTCTTTACAAACTGCAGTTGAGAAAAGAAGGTAGTGAATATTTACTGTGTTGAATGAAAAATTATCAAGCAAGGATTCTATATCTAGAAAAATTATTCTTCATAAGAGAAGGAGAAATAAAGAATTTTGCAGATGAACAAAAACCGAGGGAACTCATTGCCAGCCAGCAGACTGTTTTGTAGGACATACTTAAAAAAAAGAATCTAGGGGATCCCTGGGTGGCTCAGCGGTTTAGCACCTGCCTTCGGCCCAGGGTGTGATCCTGGAGACCTGGGATCAAGTCCCACATCGGGTTGCCTGCATGGAGCCTGCTTCTCCCTCAGCCTGTGTCTCTCGTGTGTGTGTGTGTGTGTGTGTGTGTGTGTGTGTGTGTGTATCTCTGTCTCTCATGAATAAATAAAGTCTTTAAAAAAAACGAATCTAGGGAGGAGAATGATAGGTAAGAAGTTAAGATCAAATAAGGAAAGAGCGGTGAAGGAGCAATAAATCAAGCTAAAATAATATCTTTTATTTGTCCTTTTCTTAACTGATCTAAAAGATAGATATTAAAGTAATTGTATTAGCAATGTATTATGGTATTGAATGGATAAATGAAATGAGTCACAGCAAGGCCATAGGTATGGGAGTGAGAAATTGAGGATATTCCCTTATAAACTACCCATATTATATGTGAAGCAGACTAGTGTTATTAGAAAGTGGGGTCAGATTAGTTAAAAATATATATTGTAAGATATAGGGAGTCCAATCACTAAGTACAATCGATGTGCTGAAAGAGGAGATAATATGGCATCAAACTAAAAGCTCAACTAAACCAAAAGACCACCAGAAATGAAGTGAAAAATGAAACAACCAATATATGCAATGAATGGAAAACATTGCCAAAAGGATAAAATATTAATTCAACTAGATCAATAATTGCTGTAAATCTGAGGGCTCTAACTATACTGATTCAAAGACAGATTTTCAGAACTGATTAAAAAAAAGACTTAACTATGTTTTCTACAAGAAACCTGCATTAAATATAAAGACCAGATATGTTAAAGGGTAGAGAGAAATCATGTTCACACTAATCAAAGGATAGTTTGAATAGCTATTACAATTTCAGACAAAGAAGACTGCAGAAAATGGAAAAGTGTCCAGAATATATAGAGGCATTACATAATAATAGAAGGAGCTGATTCTCCAAGAAGACATACTAATTCTTAACCACATGTGTGTTAGTTTGCAGCAAAAATTAGTTGATGCTGCGAGAAGCAATAGACAAATCACTATTATAATAATAGTGATTTATAATTGGAGACTCCAGAACCAGTCTTTTGGTCATGACAGATCAAGCAGGAAAGGGGATAGACTCATCCACCATGTATCTGTGAAATCCTGCCTTCATGGAGTATACATTTTAATGGAGAAGAATATTTAAAAACATTTAGTTTATCAAATGGTGACAAATGAGGGGAAAAGGCAGGAGAAAGAGTATGAATTGGTGGGTGGTGTGCTCCGAATTTAAATAAAAACATTAGACAAAGCTTTACAGGGATGATGGTAGTTTAGGAACAACAGTTTGATGGCAGAAACAGGTTACATGGGTATCTGGGGGAAGAAAGTTCAAAGGTTATGTACCTCCTATTGTATCACCTAGGCTTTCCTTTCTTGAATGAAATCACCAAGCTGTTACTATATGTATCTTTTCTTTCTAGCCACCCTAAAATTTATAATAATTTATATGAAGATTTGGTGTAAAAAGGATACTTTAGTGAGGCACAGAAAAGACTTCTTTATAAAATGGAACATAGATTTTAGTTCCTGCAAACTTGCTGAGCTGAATGCAGCAGGTGATAGGAAGCCAAAAGCCATGATGCATCGTTCTTTTTTTCTATCTAATCCCAATTCGTGAGCCTATAATTATATGACTCTTCAGCATACCGTAAAAGGTTGGATCAGAGGTTTGCTGCTTTTGACCAAATGTCATTTATTATACGACTTATTTAACAAAAAATAGTTTCAGTTTGATCTTTAATATAAATTATAGAGATTTTAACAGAATAAAGTTTGAGTCTGCACTCTATTATCATTTGCAAAGGTCCTTGTAAAATTGCCAGTGGAAATCCATAACTCATCTCTATGCTTCTTTTGAACACCTTATTATAATTGTAGTGAGAAAAAGGAAATTGTAAGGAAATTAAGAATAATGAATAACAATATTTCAAGTAAGAAAAAGTAAATTCTACTGAATGCATGATATATTGCCTATACTACAAGAATGCTTAATCAACATGAGGGTGTTTACATTTTATAACGGAGTTGAAACTTTTTAATCCAAAAAAAGTGTGCAATAAACATTGAAGAATAAATACTAATGAAGTAACTTCATGAAAAAATTTTGTAATTCTTCATCAGGTTGTTGCAAACTTCCAATTTGTAGTGATGGCTTTAAATAAAAACTAAAAACCATTTGGTTCAGCGATGCTATTATTTCCAAATTATATTTTCTATATTTTATGGATACAGTTTGTAATTATGCACAGTACCATGTCTACTAAATTAAGTAAGAATGTAATGCGATTTGACAAATGAACGGATGAACTCCTGAAAACTTGAAAACTTTATTGATTTACTGACCATTAAAAAAATGTAGCTTTGTAGATCGTCTTTCATGCATCAGAGGCATACACTTTAAGATTTGATTGTTCTGTTTAAAGCAGATAGTCTCTACTTATATTTTTTGAAATTTGGGAAGATTAAAATTGTCTATTGCCTAAAATCACAGATTTGCTGATCGTAGATCATTTAATATTTGAGATGTTCTATCTTCCCAACTCACAAAAAGGATATTCAATTACTTTGTTGGGTGGTGTTTCATCTTCCTTCAAAATACGGATATTATTCTATTATATGTATTAACCTTATATATTGGACTAAATCAAATCTGCATAGCTAATTATTAATTTTATTAAATATAAAACTATTTATTGAATGAACAACTTCCATTTATGGAGAGATTATGGTTAAGTGGGTATTTGATACATTTCTTACCTCTCTAGCTATCATAATTATACATATATATTACATAGGGTGTAAATATACAAATATGTACGTATGTAACATATATATAGCATATATATAACATTGTAGCACTTTATTAAATGCTGCATAAGAAACCAGTATAATGTATTCATTTTTCTAATTGTGATTGATACCTAGATTTTCTTTAAGACTTACTAATTTGTGTAAAAATAACGGTGGCATGATAACAGAATTTAATGACCTGCTATTAAACTCTGCTACAATCCACAAATGGAAGAGAAAAAAGACATTTGATCAAGGTCACACCAGGATTAACTCGATTTTTGTAAAAGAGTGCCAGGGGATGTTTAATATCCACACACGGCAGACAAGACCTTGGTTTTACAGTCTCACCTGAAAGACCCTCACATACTCTATTCTATAATTAATTTACTTCAGAAAGGATGGAGGTTAAGACAGGTGGGATTTGGAAGGAAGTTTAAATTTTACCACTGTGCATGTAGAAGAACTCAGTAAATTGCAGTTTACAGCCATGTATGAGCAATAATTCTTGACCTAATGAAAGTATCAGTATAATTCACCTGTTTCTTTCATATCTCCTATCTTTAAGACAGAACGTACTTTTGGCGCAAGGCCTTAGCCCTAGTGAGGCTCCATCCTCCCACAGAAACTAGGGTGTTATCTTCTTTGATGATGACATTTCAAAGAGTTGGTTCCCAGGTCTTTGAGGAAGATATTCCCAGGTTGCTAAGCTGGTGAGAGGCTTATTTAGCTTTTGAAATGATTTACATACATTTCAAAGAGACTGAGAAAGAAGTTATAATTACAAGTTTTCTAAAGTGAATGCCCTAAGAAAAAAGAGCGGTAAGAAATCTCTTCCCTAATTTACAACAGGGAAAATGAAGCCTCTTATTTTTAATTTGTATTTATCCTGACAGCATTTTTTCCTATTTTCTAATTGTTTTTCTGTTTTTTTTTTTATTGAGGTATAAAGCACATTGATTTATCTATTTTTACATATATATAGGTCTCCCAATTTTTGTATATTCTGAGAAAGTCTTGAAATAAAGTAATATAGTCCTACAAATTTACTCAGCTTTTTAAAGATTATTTAGACCTCTTAGGCCCTTTTTATTTTTCTATTAATTTTTGAATATGATCATTATTTTTTTTCAAAAACTCCTGCTGAGATTTTGATTGTAATTTTGTTGAAACTATAGATTAATTCAGAAAGTACTGCTAACCTAACAACATTAAATCATGTAGTCATGAAGGTGACATATTTTCCATTTATTTGTCTTCTTTAATTTCTCTCAGCAATGTTTCCCCATCTTCAGTGTATCTGCCTCATACTTGTTACACATTTTGTATTTTGTGAGGGCAATGTAAATGATACATTTATGACATTTTTCATTAGCTTACTGCCATTAGGTAAAAGCACAACCATTTATTATGTTGCCCTTGCAATTGTCAACCTTATATAATTCATTTATTATTTCTAATAATTTCTTAGGCATGTCTACATACATAACTAATCATTGACAAATAATAGTTTTATTCTCTCTTTCCAATCTTTGTGACTTTCATATGTACTTCCTGCTTGATTGCATGGACTAATAAACACCAGCTGAGTAGAAATATTAAGAGTAAGGTTGATGGGTATTAAGGAGAGCACATGCGATGAGCACTGGGTATTACATGCAAGTGATGAATCACTAAATTCGACATGTGAAACTAATAGTACACTGTGTTTTCACTAACTGGAATTTATTTTTTACTTTTACTTTTAAATATTTTATTTACTTATTCATGAGAGATACACAGAGAGAGAGGCAGAGACAAGGCAGAGGGAGAAGCAGGCTCCATTTAGGGAGCCTGGTGTGGGACTTGATCCCATGACTCCGGGGTCACATCCTGAGGCAAAGGCAACCACTGAGACACCTATGCGTCCCACTAACTGGAATTTAAATAAAAACTTGAAAAATAAAACAAAAAATAAAAGTGAGTAAAATAAAGGAGTGGATTAGGTAATATAGGATATACCATAATTAGTATATACTAATATAACATTGTATATCAAAGAGCTATTTTAAAAAAAAGAGTAGATGGGACAACAAGACATCTGAGGTCGCAAAATTTAGGGGAGAGCTTGGTGCTGTCAAATGCAGAACCCTGTACTTACAAGACCCTGGAGTGAGTGCTGCCTTTATGAGATAGATGCCTGTACCTAGTTGTGAAAGAATCATTTTTAGAAGTTTACCCCTCTATACCAGAGGTACAGCCATCCCTATGACTGAATTTTAAATCTTACTGTTCTAAAAATAAGTAAGCAAATAAATAAAATCTTTAGTTGCAAAACTATTATTACTTTTGTTTATATTAGATATGAATAAAATCATAATTATGTCAAATACTTTGAGGAAGGTCTTATATTTTCAGTCTAAATTTATTTATGGTAATAGTACAGAAGAGAGTTAGGATCATGGTATTTTCCCACATTTAATACATAGCTCAGATTCTCATGTGTAGATTTGGAACAGAACTTAGAAATCATCCAAAAAATAAACAAAGAAAAAAGTACTACTATTTTATACATTTTTTCTTCTGAGCACTACACTTATGAAATATAATTTTACATAAACTTTATATTTAATTTTAATGAGATTCAGCATTTCCAAGAGCAATGCAAGTTAGGGATTATTAATGTTTACGTTATAAGTGAGAAAACTGAAGATCAGAACAACAAAAAAGGTCACTCAGCTATATAACCTCACTATGAGTTATTGGTGGAGACAGTCCTTGAGAATAAATATTTTTAATTTTAATTTTTTTAATTTGCTCATTGTTGTATCCCAGAGCCTAATAGAGTGCCTGACAAATAACCAGCCCTCAATTAGTATTTATTAAATGGATGAAACAATTTTGATCTCTGGTTAAGTTTCATTTCCATTCTTCTTTCTGCTGGTAATGGTATGTAGCTAGTAACACCTCACATGAAAATAATTGTCATGTTTAGCAATTATATTTGAGGCATATTGGTTTCTTTGTAGTAAGATAAGGCATTAAGGAAGGTTCAGGACTATCCTTTAGATTTGCTTTCACCTTACAAGTTCATTTGGAGGCTGTGTTGTGCTGAATTCAGCTTATATTAAGATAAGGTAAAAAGCTCAAGTAATACAGCTTGAGCCATAATAAATATTTCTCAGTAGGTAAGCATGTTGTCAGAGTATGAGCTGTACTCACAATGCCGGCCATTAGCATACTTGAATATCTGTCCATGCATGCTTGGAACTCACTGGGTTTACTGAAAATAACTGAGTTTTGTCAGAAATAATTTTAGTTAATATGACTACTTAATAGTATGTTTTATGTCTAACATGGGGAAACCCATCTTGTTCTTAGGTCTCAATTTAGTATCTTTAAGCTCTCCTGAAATACATGGCAAACAAAATATATAATTGCTCCAGCACTCAGGGAGCTTATAGTCTTATGTGAGAGAAATATTATTAATAAAAATAGTATTACAGTTATGAATGCATTACATAAGACTTACAATTTGAGTTAAGTGCTCTGAAGGGAAGCAACAGCCTCTTCTAAGAGTGTGTAACAAAGACACACACCCTGGGTATTGGGGCTTTTGGGATCTTTCCTGAGAAAGCAGCTTTGAAGTTAATATTGAAGTTATGAATGACCAGATTTCCTAGGAGTTATATAGGATGAAAAGAGAAAAACATAAGATTGAACACTGAGGAACTCTAGGAAATCATTTCCCTTAGAAAACAAAGAAGGGGCAGACAGGTAGATAGAAAATAAGAAAGAATCAGTCCACGGAAGTCAAGGGAAGAATTATTTTCTACAAATTCTCCTTGTGTGAGTTGTCCACTAGAACAATCGCTCTCATTTGGGGGTGTGGGTAGTGATTTTGCCCCAAGAGAAAGTTAGACATTATTGGAAACATTTTTAGTTGCCCCAAGCTGGGAAGGGTGCTATTGGCATCTAATGGGAAGAGACCAGAGATGCTGCTAAACATTTTAGAATACAAAGGAAAGGCCCCTCCCATAAGGGATGCTTGTCTACCCTACATGTCAGTGGTGCTAGGATGAGAAACTGAGCATTAGTGTCAGTTCAAAGAAGATAAAGTAGCTATAGGCTGAATGAGTTGAGAAGAAGCCCCAGGTAAGGAAAGGAGAGCCAGATATTAGAAGAAGAACTGCCATTTATGATAAAAGATATAGAGGGCCGCCATGGCAAATAGATGCTGAGGCTTAATGCCATAGAGTACTTCTGACAAGGACAAAGATACACAAATGTTAAGAAATTCAGGAAACATGAGCCATATCTGAAATTTGAATGAGAACAGTCAGCTTGGTGGATGTGGCATTCATGATTTGATATTTCTGCATTTTCTTGGTTGTTTTTTTTTTTTTTTTTTAGGAAATTCTAGGAATCTGGATCTATTCATTTACTTCTATTGAGTTTATCAAATTAAAATAAATTATAAAGATAAATTGGTGTTAAAAGTCTTGAAACTCTAGAACAAAACCTTAACTTGATCCTAGAATGAGAAAATAGTCACAATTATGTTAATTTATTTGGTTCATTGATTAAATACATACTGTACCCATCCTATGTACTGGGAATTCTAAGTTGTATGAGGCTTCAACAATCAGCAATATTGACAATGGCCTTTTTCTCCTGAGGCATATATTCCAGTTGGGGAGAAAGAGACAGGAAGAATGTAAATTGGTGAGTAAGATAATATCAAGTAGGTACAAGTCAATGAAACTAAGTGACACGGAGGCAATCCCTGGTTACCTTAGCTTATGTAGCTCTATCTACTTCTTAAACAGTTACCTGATTTGATTGGCATTTGACTTAAGAAGGCAGAACTGAGAAAGATCTGTCCAAAAGTAGAGTGTCTCAAATTTGGCTAGAACAGGAAACAAAAAGAAGACCAATGTGGCTGGATTATATTTAGGAGACAGGGTATTATAGTTGTAAAACAAAAGACCAAGTCATGAGAGGCTTGCAAGCCATGATAAAGATATGGAATTTCACTTGGAATGCTTACAAGATCACAGGAGAGTTGTATGT
This sequence comes from Vulpes vulpes, assembly GCF_048418805.1. NCBI lineage: Eukaryota > Metazoa > Chordata > Mammalia > Carnivora > Canidae > Vulpes > Vulpes vulpes. Next base: position 47,217,645 of record NC_132784.1, on the reverse strand, counting down.
AGTAGAGTTACATGATCTGCTGTACATTAGGAGGCCATTCTGGCTATTGTATAGAAAGAGTAGGGGTACCTGGGTGGCTCAGTAGTTGAGCATCTGCCTTTGGCTCAGGTCCTGATCCCAGGGTCCTGGGATCGAGTCCTGTATCAGGCTCCCCTTGTGATGTTGAAGTTCTCAGGAATGATCCCAGAAGTGGTGGAAAGGAATCCAGTCATTTAATGTGTGAGGAGAAATAGTTGGTTTGGTATCTAAAAGTAATAAATAATAAAATAGTATAATCTGAGGTCATAAGCTTTAACAAAATATACAGTGTTTGGAGAATGGAAGAGAAATGTTTAAGGGACATATGTTAATCCATATTTAATACTTCTGATTATTGCACAATTTGTCAGTATTGATATAGAATTTAAATTCTCACTCATGTATCCCATTTCCAGGAAGCATTTTTAATAAATACTGACAGGAAAATTTCGAGAGCTACATCACTCTGAGAAGCTTAATTAGAAGGTTATTTTTTAAAGAGAGGATATTTTAACTTTTTGGTAAAAATATTATATTGGGGATCATAAAGCTATACATTTTCTATAGTATAAATGATTTTATTACTATTGGAGCAAATGAATTGACAGTATAGTGAGGTTTGAACTACATGGAATTGTTCTGGAAATTTATTTCCAAGGCTAAATAGCATGGCACCATAATTATTGAGTTTAGATGAGGGAAAGGCAACAAGGACACCCCTGAATAAATGAAATGTCAAAGCAGGGTTGAAGGCAATAGTCATGCCTAGCATGGAGGAAATCCTTAATGACACTTTTTACGGAGTTCAAAAAAATCATTGCAATTCCCTTTAACTGACAACAAGAAGAGTAATCTGTCAGCTAGAACACTTAAGGCTAGCCAACTAAATTGGTTTGAGGCATCCTGAAGGAAACCAAATCTAATCTAATCAATAATACTGACACACCAAAGAGATGTATGTAGGAACAATCTTAAAAACAAGGGATAATACAAATTTCAAAATGCATAATAATTTTTCTTTTTAAGTTCCTGATAAATAAAAGTTAAAGTAATATTTGCATACATTCATGTTCCTTTCAATTTTAGCAAGTAAATTGTTTTGTTGGTAGTGATCCCTTCAAGGGATAAATAACTTATCATATGTGTGTGTGTATTCCTCAACACACATACACAGATGTGCAAACACACACACACACACATACACTCCTATATGAGGTAAAATTTTACCCTAATAAACAACAGTATGGCTTTTTTCCCCTTGGTGTTTCTGAATCTCAATTTAAAACATTGGCTAATCAGAACCTCAGTAAGTACTAAGCATGGAAAATTCTTATCTTTTACTGACTCAGCTGTCTTTCAGCTTCCTTTATCTCAAACTTATAAATGTCTCTAATTGGGCCATTTGCCCAACATTTTCTCGTTTCAATGTTATGATTGACCTTGAAGAAATTGTTCTGGGATTCCACCCGTACTAGTAATTATAGCTCCATTATGCCCCTTACTTAACTCAGGAGATGTTTAGACTTTGATCAATGTATTCATTGCACTTATTGATTGATAATTATAATGCATTACTTGCCGACTTTCCTGCCTCCCTCATTAATTGTCTTGCCACAGTCCAGAAATATAGTTGCAAGACCCTTAACATGCATTTTGCCAGAACTCATCATTCTAGTTTTACATTTACTCTGTGTTTAATTGTTCACTTCCGCTATTAAATCCTCAATGTATTATTTATTGTAGCTTCCTGGCCCTATTCCTATGAATCCAAGCAGGCTCCACCATTCTTATGTCTCCTTGCCTGCTGCTTGGTGTCCTCTTAGAAATTTGTGATTTCCAGACTGTTAACCAAGAGCAAGAAGAACTGGTCCTTAGTTACTCTAGGATCTACAAAGAATTTATTTTTTATACTTTATATTTTAAAGTGTAAACTGAAACCTAAGTATACTGAAGTCTATGAGAATAGAGTATAGTCCATACTACTTTCCCTTGACTCAAGGACAGTTAAGCATACTACCCTCTCTTCATCTAACAACGAAATTGGGAAATGCGGTAGGATGCAAGACTTCCATCAGTGTACAAATATATTTAGAGCTACCTATTTGGGCAAGGAAACTGGGCACATAACACACTGTTTGTGCTCAGTCATTTTATGTCAGCACTTAAACTACATTAAATGATGGTCTGGGTCAAGATAGCACATTATACGCATTTGTGAGAAAAAAGATTAAGTTATAAGTATATTCCTTCTACCCAATGGGTCATCCTTAAAACCTTTTTTAGACATTTCAGATCATGATTTTCTCAAATGAATCACGTATTTAATGTCGAATATTTTTCCTCATCCATATATTTAGTCATATTAGTTAATATATTTATTCTTGAGACATACATGCTGCCACCCATCCCAAGCAGTTAGAGGCTCCCTATGAACTCCCTAACTAAGTGATCTTCATACTTCCGCTTCTTCACATATTTACTATTTGTTGGACTCCAGTTACCAACTTGGCCACCAGATTTCAGATCTATTTCCAGCATTTAGCATACAGAAGGTTTTAGTGCATGTTTATCCACCTTTCTATATAAAGATGACAAGGAAAAGGAAAAAGTTGATACAAATGAACAGTATACTCTTCTGTTATAAACTGCATATGCATCCAGGGAAAGATAGATCCAAAACTGAAGAAGAAATAGATGGAAAAACTGAAGAATAGACATAATGACAAAGATGACTATTACTTTTACTTGGTAAAAAAAATGTTTCTTTAACTTATTGACAAGATGGCATTATTCTCTATTTTATCTCATTATGTGATTTTAATATTTTTCTTAATTGTAGGTGATTATTCCAATATTTAACCACATTACTGCCTGAAGAACTAGTATTTTTTACTTCCCATATGCTTTCTTGTTTTTCTTTCAGTGTCTTCAAATGAGCTCTCAACAGCACATTTTTAGCCTGAGTATTGGCTTTTCATATTGCCAGTCTCCCAACTGGAGTTTTAAAATGAGAAAAGATTAAGTTGATAGACATAAATTGAGTAAAGATAAATCTTACAGCTAAAAAACTAAAATACTACCTGAGTGACACCAATTTTGTTTCTTTCTTATGAATTTTATCTATTTTTACCTATTTTATCTATTTTTATTCTAAAAATATAGATGAAGAACATTCTATAAAATGGAACAAGCAATTATTTCATATAGAACAGAAAGTGATTAACCTAGAAATACAATAAAAATAAAGAGTATTCTATAATATTTTAAATCATGACACATTAAAACCAAAAATGAATTTCACACAATTTTTTCTACATTGCATAGAAACGTTTGTTTTTAAATTTATTTGTAGAATCAGAGAACTGGTTTGTCATAAAACAGGCATTTTTTGAGTGCCATTGAAATGATAAAAACAATGTGTAAATAATGTGTAAAAAACCTTTTGATTATCTCTAGTTTCATCACAAACTATCACTCGCTCTCAAATCTCTCAGTTTCTCACAGCTCCAAACAGCTTGGGGAATACATCCCATTGACCATGATCCAATGCAGCCTTTTTATCCTTAGCCACCGGGAAGGAGGGTGCCTTATTTTTACACAAAACCACTGAGTATTTGGATATTTAGAGGTGGGGGGGAAAGGAGAAAACAATGTTGAAGAAATTTAAATTTGTTTAAAAAATAAGTTATTTAAAAATCTGTTCACATACATACTGTCACACACATCCCAAGGGCTGTTTGCTTATTCATGTGTATTTTCAGAGTTTATTTACAGTGAAGAAACAGCTACATTTTTACTGAGTGTGATCCAACTTAAATTAATAACCCTCAAAATAATTCATGATTTACTAGGCAAAATGAAAGCAGTCCTTCGAGTGTACTTCCATTTGGACAACTGTTAATCTATACTATGTCAAAAACAATTTAGTATTTTACCCTGCTTTACTGCGCTATTTCACATAATCTCTAAAGGTGAGATTATTACTTGAAGATTCTCAGATTAATCTCTGGATTGACATAATGGTTATTATCCATTATTGTCCATAAGTTATTAGTAGCTAACAAGACTAAAATTTGAAAGAACTGAGAGTTGAAAGCTGATAAAAATAAGTCAATGTTTTTACACAATAGTTGTTACACAGAACTTTTACCCAATATGAATTCTTGCTCTGTTGTAAAATTTGTTCATAATGGTAAACTTATAATGAGAATCAACTGTTCCGACTCATAGACATCTTTGAACATATCACAGTATTTCTCATCCTCTTTTTAGGATACATATGCTGAGTTAATATATGGCTGCATTCCTTCCATTAGCACTGTAATATTTTTTTAAAAAAATTCTGCCTCAGCCATACAAATTAGATATTTGATTTATTGGGTCATTCTGACAGATATATTATTTATCATTACCCAATAGATGAAAAATAACCCACTGAGTTTTTCTGAATCACAGAAAAATTTCAACTTTTGGTAATAGTGTTAGAATTTTAAGCTTTGCTCCTAATAAAAATGTACTTACATTTAACGCTAGAAAACTTCTGTTGGTTTTCATTTTTTCTATTTTATTATATAAATTATGTAAGAGTAAAGAACTTTTTAATAAATAGAAAAACAATGAATCAATATCAGTCTTAGTATTTTGGAATGATGTTTCCTGATTCTGACCATGCAATGTTAACACATTTGCAATCACAGTGTAATACATTTTCTCTTCTCCTGTGCTTGAAAACATATGCCTTATATCTTCCATGATTGTCAGAATCTTGGCCCCCATGAAATTTGTCCTCCAATGTTGTGTCAGTGAATATGTTATGAAACCTGAAAAAGATATTCTACAAATATAACTACGGTTATTATTCAGTTGAGTTTAAGATAAATTATCCTGGGTAACCTGGTGGGCCCAGTGTAATCACATAAGCCCTTAAAAGCAGAAGAGAAAGTAGATTTTTGAAGCAAAGGAAAGATTAGATATACTTGATGGTAGAAGGGACCATGTACAAAGTGTGAGATGGAAATACATTCTACCCAAAACACTGTGCTGATACAAGGACCCAGAGCCTTGGGGCTGGGGTCCCAAGAGTTGAGAGAACAGCCTTGGTCTATTGATGTCTTGATTTTAGCTGAGACCCCTAGAAGAAAATTTAAAAACACCATGCTGGACTTCTATAAAACAGGAAATATGGGGATCCCTGGGTGGCGCAGCGGTTTGGCGCCTGCCTTTGGCCCAGGGCGTGATCCTGGAGACCCAGGATCGAATCCCACATCAGGCTCCCGGTGCATGGAGCCTGCTTCTCCCTCCGCCTGTGTCTCTGCCTCTCTCTCTCTCTGTGACTATCATAAATAAATAAATAAATAAATAAATAAATTTAAAAAAAAAAAACAGGAAATATGATATTATAAGTGGTATTTTACACTACTAAATTTGTGGCAATTTGTTGCTCAGCCAGAGAAAACTAACACATAGATTGTTCTTAGTCTTCATTATTATTCAATATTCTGATTATTCAACTGATATGCAATGTGGGCACTAGTGTTATATAAGTAATGCAAAAAAAGATAGGACATGGTTTGAACCTTTAGAAATCCACCATATAGCCAGAAAGGTAAACAATCACAAAAAAATTGAAAAATCTTTATTATTTGCCACAAATAGAAGTATTCAGGAAGAATTGCAGCAGCAAGATAAATAGTTTTGCTAGGTGGAACTTTGGTCCGATAATATAACTGACTCTCAAGATTGCGCTATTTCACATCATCTGTAAAGATACATTTTATTTGAAGATTCATTAACTCTATTTCCACTAACACTGCCTTGGTCAAGTGGCTGGAAATAAATAGAAACTGTAAATAGGATATTATATTAGAGGTGTTGAAAGATCAGACTGGCGGCATTATCTGGGCAACATGATGTTACTCCTAAAGATGGACAAACATAAAACAAGCTGCATATCTAAGATTTTCTGTAATCTCCACACGACCAAAGGATCCTATATTAAATAACAGGTGTTACTTTTGCTTTTTTAATTTAAATATTTTATTTTTTTATTCATGAGAGACACAGATAGGGAGAGGCAGAGACCCAGGCAGAGGGAGAAGCAGGCTCTGTGCAAGGAGTCTGATGTGGGACTCGATTCGGAATCCCGGGATCACGACCTGAGCCCAAGACAGATGCTCAACCGCTGAGCCCCACAGGCATCCCCACAGGTGTTACTTTTGGATAAAGTCATTGTAGGGATGTTTAAGGGGAAGCAATGCTGGGTGGCCTTACTCAGTAAAATAGGATTTAAGAAGGGGACAAGCCAAGACTTACTCTGAGATTCTAGCCCAGACTACTGAGGAAAAAGGTACAATAAAAAGAAATGAAGTAGCTTTAAAAAGCCAGTTGGTCAGAAGAGGGAATATTAAAGGGTTGATCTAAAATCATGTCTAAATTATATCATCTGTTACAAGTAGTAGAAGTCATGACCCAGTCTACAGAATATAGAAGAAGTCCACCAGCTCATGTAACAGCATGCAGGACTGGTAGATGGAGCACTTCAATAGTTTGAGGCTCTGAATTCCTTCTCTCTTTTGTTCTGTCTACAGTATCAGCCTCATTCTAAGATTAGTTCTTCCTTGTGGTTTTTGGATGACTGTCAGCAAAATCCACACCAAAGTACTTCCCTGTTCACATCCTCCATAAGATAAAGAACCTTTCTCCCAACTCATGATGACCAACCTTCTCTTCAGTCTGATTAAGTCAATGTAGTCATGTGTCTCCTTTAGGACAAAAATAGTCACTAGGGAAATACTTATATTGGCTTACATTAGATTTAGATTCATCCAATACAATAAACATAAAATATACATTCAGTTTATAAAGCAGTAAAAGAACTTAAAAGGTATAATTCAACTTTATGTTTTAGAAAGTAATTGAAAAGGAAACCACACCTGTCTGTAACACAAACATCATCCTGTTCGACAAGCTTTGAAGGAATCTGGCTTGTCAGTTTAGTCATCCAATATGGCAACACCCCATTCTGTTCTCTAGATATGTCTTTTCATTGTCTTCATGGTTCTTAGTTCTTCCTCTAGAATAAATTACTTTGTCCGTCCTCCTCCATTTCTACCATGGCCATGTCTAAAATGGACATTTGGGAGTCTCCCCATTTGGGAAACTTCACAGTTTTTAGAAGATCTCACTTCTACTTAGTACAAGTTTGGGTCTCTGGTGGTTGCCTTACAAATTATTTTATAACTTATCATAAATCAAATTTCAGTGTAAGTTTATTTACTAAAGGAGCACATGTTATTTTTTGACAATAATGAAAATTTTAATAATTTTGAGGGCATTTGTCTTATACGTTATTGAAGGAAAGCACATTTGGTATAATGAGTGACCCAGTTAAGGTTATAAACAATGGTTACCATAGAAATACGAATTTACTCACAAGCTGTGTATTACCTAGTCACCAACTATGACCTCACTGATGTACTTCTAATTAACAATCAAAAATGAATACTGAAGAATTCTTTTAGAATAATATATGTTTATCAGCATTCCACTTTGTGAAAGTCATTTTCCAGATATAATAATGTTATTCTTTTTTTTAAAGATTTTATTTATTTATTCATGCACACAGAGAGAAAGCCAGAGACATAGGCAGAGGGAGAAGCAGGCTCTCTGTTGGGAGCATCAAGTTCCTTGATTCCAGGACCCTGAGATCATGATCTGAGCTGAAGGCAGATGTTCAACCACTGAGCCATCCAGGTGTCCCAATAATGTTATTCTTTTTTTTTTCTAAAGATTTTATTTATTTATTTATTTATTTATTTATTTATTTATTTATTTATTTATGTGAGAGAGAGAGAGAGAGAGAGAGAAAGAGGCAGAGACACCGGCAGAGGGAGAAGCAGGCTCCACACAGGGAGCCTGACGTGGGACTTGATCTCAGGACTCTGGGATCACACCCTAGGCCAAAGGCAGGCGCTAAACTGCTGAGCCACCCAATAATGTTATTCTTAAAGAGTAATTTAAAACACAAGGCAAAAGTTGGATTCTTCATAACACTTTAACATATTTAGAAATATGCTAAAATGCCCAATGCCACAGAAAATCTATGTAAGGTAAGAATTGATACAAGATACATGGATTTAAGGATTTAAAACGAGTAATGATATTAAATACAGCGTTTTGTAAAGAAGTATTTTCTGACAAGTTGTGGCAATACACCCAGAATGAAAGGAGACAGTATTCAGGAAGCACAAGCTACATGGGCTAGCTGCTCCTTCACGACATTCAAAGCTGACAGAGGGAGGATATGTGAGGGAGTAGTATTGTTAACAGAACATTTTTTTCCTTGATTTTTGTTCATTATGTCACATATATTTGTTCCACTATAAATGCTTTATATATAATTATATTTCTTACTTGACAAGAGATAAAAGAACTTAAAATCGACACATAGTTCTGGTTGCACTGCAACCTACTCTCATCACATACCATTTCTTTCTAACTCTAGTTTACATGAATTCTTTTACTGATTTTTCTGTTTTGCATAGCTTAATTGTACCCAGTTGTAAAATGTTTGACTTCTACAGAACCCAGGACAAATTTTGGTGATTTATTAGAGGAAAGAGGTTTGGAGGAAAAAGTCTCTAAAAGATTAGTACAGGTGATGATACAGACTTAAATTCCATGATTGGCAATGGATCTAGGTTCCAAATATTAAAAAGAATATAATCTTTAACCAGATCGGAAATGACAAGTAAGGGAGCCAAACTCTGGATCACTCATTCAGAATAAATAGCCATTAATTGAGCTAGTGATTATTGGAGGAGAAGAAAGAGATTAAGAGGTAATCTGATGCTGTTACCTTGGGACATGTTGAATCTGATATGTCTCCAGGACATACATGTGGAGATGGAAATTTAGTTAGCAGTTTACATGCAGAGTCAGAGCTTAGGAAAAAAATTCTGAGCGAGGCGTCATAATATATTTAATTATTGAAGACATAGCATAAGTTGATGTTGACTGAGACTGACAATGAAAGAGCAGGAGGAGAAAATCCTGTTAAAAAAGGAAGGAAAAAATGAATCAGTAGAAGAGATAAGGGAGGGAATAGTCTTTGATGTTAGATTTTTTTCTGAGTATTTTCTGCAATAAATTACATAAAATGTATTTATATTTGTTCTTAACCATAATAATTTTAGGATGCTATTATTACCTACCTTCTACTAAAAACAAAACAAAACAAAACAAAAAACCACAAAAAAAAAAAAACACAAAAAAAACGCTGGATCTCAGAGAGGTTAAATAATATGCACAAGATTATCAACATAGGATCAGGCAACAGCAGAAACCCAGTTCAGCCTGGATCCAAAGCCATTTCTTTTCCCACAATGCTCCACTACATCTAGGAGATCACTTCAGCCCAAAACAACCTTTTGGGTCATTTATGTAACAGTAATTTGGGGATTCCAGGGCAACTGTGCGTAAAAGAATTCATGAACGAGTTTTCTGCTGGTGGTTTCTCTTCATTCAGTTCCTTAAGTCCATTAGGGAGATGGTTATCCTTCTTGCTTTCCTGGTCTTCCTAATCATCTAGAAAGTCCCCGCTCTATTTCCTCATATTCTTTGTTAGAAGACTTTTTCTGTTTCTCTCTCTCCAGGTAAAAGCACAAAGAAGAAAGACCTCCATTATGTTACGTGTCTGCTCATCAGCAGAACAAATTCCCATGGCTCTGTTTCTAATCAGAAGGAAGTAATTTTCTCTTCTCACCTGACTGATTCTCCAACTTGGTTCTCAGAGCTGACTGCTCTCCAATGCCTTCCTCCAGGTACTCAGCTACAATTCTGTTAGTGCTGAAGTTCACTCATTAAACAATCCACCATTCATTCTCCAAGTTACATCCACCTATCATCCAAGTCATTTAAAGTCATACCACTAATTTTATCAAATTTCAGTTAAAAATCAGGCTAACAATAGATAAACATTTACAAGATTTCAAGACCTACCCTATATTTACCAGAGTAGGTAACTAAAGGCCTGCTGACTTAATAATAAAAACCATCATCATCATCACCACTGCCAACAATTTATTGACAACTTTCTATGTGCCAGTGTGCTATATACTTCGCAGTCATTCTGTCATTTAGTTGGTAGTGTTTGTACCATGGATGTAATTAGGTAGAGGGATTCAATATACGTCAGTATACTCACAGTTCACATATACCAATCTAATTTAACAAATCCTTGTGTGTTAGGTGTTATCATCACATTAAAGATAAGGAAATGAGTTTCAAATGTACACTTTCCAGAAAAGAGCCAGTTTAAAAATGTTTATTTTTTTTTTTAAGTTTTAAAGACACAAAAAGCTCAGGCCCAAGTATGATGCATCTACCAAAAATATCCAAAATACTTAAATCCAAATTTGCTTATCAACTGGAAAGTTCATGGCATGTGTAATTACAAAATATACATAAATGTGTAAAGTAATAGCAAGTCTCTATCCCCTAAAAAACTGAAAGCAAAGACAAAACATTTATGATAAACCACAGTTCTGTTTGAATAATTATGACTCAAACTACATTTTCTTTGTATTCTCATTGAGTTTTCTCATTGTTTCAGTCTTGAATCTCAATTCATATGTTACATTAAAACATAATCTCTGTGTCCAAAAGAAGGCTCAACTTGTAAAGGCAGACACAAGAGAATAGGCTAGAGGCTATGATTCCATAGAAATGGAATGCGTTTTGTTTAAACTAAGCATCTGATACTAAAATGTGCCTTTGAACACTTGCTAAAAGTGAGCCAGTGCCACAGATCACCTTGTCAGTGCTTTGACAGGAAAGCTGATGTTTAAAGGTGAGTTCCAACTGTTTCTTTAATTTATAGTGTAAGAATTCCTCAGCCACCTGTCTAAGGGGAAGCAACCATGCAGGGTTTATTGGTCTCCAAGCACTTTTGTCACCCGTCTTGTTAGACCCCTTGTACCAATCAGCATTTCTGGTAGAATCTAAGAGGTTATAATCACCTATCTTTTTTCTTTTCCCAATCTTTGTGTCAGATTATTTTACCTAAAACCTGAATAGGTAAACAAATAAAAACCCTTGATAACTGAAAAGCCAATATACTTGGTTTGACTATTTTAAAATTTTTACTCTCTCATAAAAACTTTGCCCTTGTTAGGGTTTTAATTACTTTCAACAGAAATAAGTTTTTGTAGGTCTTACATACCATTTCAACTGATTTAGCAATCATGTTTTGAATACTGTTAATAGATCAAGTACCACAGGCCCTGGCTATTGCCTCATTCTCTTCTAATTGTATAGTATTTTATCATATATCTTTCCTTTTGGTGTACTTTTGATGTTTTGCCAGTTACCAGCAATGTCAACCAGGTCAAGACTCAACAAAGTCTAATAAGGCTTGACTTAGCTAAAGTTCATATTTAAGCAATAGAAAAATAGGCCCAATTATACCACCCCCCAGGGTCATTTGAAAAAATTAAATCCAGTTAAGTATAAAATCTCATAGTCAAATGCCTTGCATATAGTAAGTGCTAAAAACATGTTATTTTCTGTCTCCTCTCCATCTTTATTTCTCTCATTCATTGCTAAAGACAACCTTCAGGTTGGAACTAATAGGAAGTAAACAATTCAGTCTCATTCATTCACTTACTTATAGATCACAAGTTGATCAGTTGTCATTTCACATTATTATCTTTTTGCTTCTTGACAGTAAGAGAGTTCTCACTCTTTCTTAAGTTTAAGAGTCTTAGAGTTAGGTTCAATGTAATAGTGTTCCTTAAGAGTATATGCTACATTATCCTTGATATAGTTCCTATTTTTTGTTTGTTTTGTTGTTTGTTTGGCTTATCTTGCCTTTGATAAAAGATTGTTGCAAAGTAGAACACATGACACAAAAGCAGTGTTGGGTTTTGTGATATAGGAAATACAGGAAAGAAGCATATGGTAGTGCTTCTGAGTTATTGAAGGTAACTTTTTTTTTCCTAATCTAAAACACTCTTAACTTGTACTGCATCCACTTTAATCTTCTAATATTTAAAGTGTTCATGGTAAGATTGTATAGAATAGGGGTGGAGAGAGTCATCAATCATACTTCTCTTTAAGACTGAATTTCCTTAATCCACTTTATTTTATACTTTCAAAGCATGGAAGGAAGAGTTTGTTATATAGCCAAGTGGGACACCTTTTCATGAAGCCTTCAAAATTCTAAATAGATATAAACCTCCATTCAACTGAATCTCAATGTTATTCTACATGAAAATACCTTTAGCAGTCTTCCCAGATAGGTCAACCAAATCAAAGACATTAGACACTATTTAAAGCAGTGAAGACAGAGTTCTCCCCATGAATATGTGATAACAAGGTTATATGACAACTGCTTGGGCTCGTGACTACTGGGTGTTAGGGAAGTGGGCTAAGTGGTAAGCATAACATGAATGACTTGCGTGTTGATTGATTGATTGTTTGTACGTAGAGAATGTTCATATAAATGTGGTTTCTATCTATAAATTGAGATAAATTATGCTGTCTATCAAAAGTGATCATTCCTAAAATCAACTTTGTTTTTACTGATGCAGAAAACTTGGAGATCCTTACATTATTTTTTCAAAAGTTATCTTGTCTTATTAATAATAAATCATAATCTTCTTGCAGAGAAAAAGTTTAATTTGCCTCTTAAAGTGTAGTTGTGAATGACTGGCATTTGGACTAAATATAATTTGTTCTTGAGGTGCATGTATTATTTTTAGGAGATTACTTCTTTTTTTAATAAATTTATTTTTTATTGGTGTTCAATTTGCCGACATATAGAATAACACCCAGTGCTCATCTCATCAAGTGCCCCCTCAGTGCCTGTCACCCAGTCACCCCCACCCCCCACCCACCTCCCTTTCTACCACCCCTTGTTCATTTCCCAGAGTTAGGAGTTTCTCATGTTCTGTCTCCCCTTCTGATATTTCCCACTCATTTTTTCTCCTTTCTCCTTTATTCCCTTTCACTATTTTTTGTATTCCCCAAATGAATGAGAACATATAATGTTTGTCATTCTCCGATTGACTTATTTCACTCAGCATAATACCCTCCAGTTCCATCGACATCCAAGCAAATAGTGGGTATTTGTTGTTTCTAATGGCTGAGTAATATTCCATTGTGTACATAGACCACATCTTCTTTATCCATTCATCTTTCGATGGGCACCGAGGCTCCTTCCACAGTTTGGCTATTGTGGACATTGCTGCTATAAACATCGGGGTGCAGGTGTCCTGGTGTTTCATTGCATCTGTATCTTTGGGGTAAATCCCCAGCAGTGTAATTGCTGGGTCGTAGGGCAGGTCTATTTTTAACTCTTTGAGGAACCTCCACACAGTTTTCCGGAGTGGCTGCACCAGTTCACATTCCCACCAACAGTGCAGGAGGGTTCCCTCTAAGAGTTCAGATTCATGGATGATGATAAACATAACATTATAACAGCATAACAACTGATACAATGAAATGGCTTAACAAAATACATTAAAATAAAACAAACAAAAATAAAAATTGATTTTTAAGGCATGATTCCCTAGGGCAAGGAAACTGAAACCAGAAAGAAAATCGAACGGGGGAAGGATAAAAGGAAACTGTCTTTTAATTAGTTGCCATTTCTTTCTAGGGACTATTGCTGGGTATTTCATGTATTTTTATCCAATTTAAAAATGCTTTTTGACTGTTCCACATATTTTATCGTGTGGAGCTATTTTACTGTTTAAGGAAACTAAGGTTTATTTAATTTAAGTAGTTATTTGAGGATCCATAGTTATAGGATAGAGCTAAATGTTCAAGAGAGTGTTCATAAATTCTATATAGAGTTCTTTGTCCCACTTTGTGTTATATAAAACTCTCTTCTAGAAGGATGGTTGATGGCCAGGGAATGGTCTGCTTTTTGGCATCCAGTTCTTCTTGATAATGTAGATGAGTCAATTCAATACAATTGGTCTTTAATTAAGTTCTTGGTTTGTTCTTGTGGGGGTTGAGTGAAATCCGTGAACAAAGCAGACAGAATTTTTTTCCCCCCTGTGGAACTTACACTGTAATGGAGAGGGGAAAAAGTCAATTAATAGACATAATAAATGAGGAGAGTATATAATCTAAAAGAGAATAATTGAGTACTATCCAAACACATAATATAGAATGGAGTGGAAAGGTTCAGAAGTTTGGGGAGTGGACTACAATTTTAAGTAATGTGCACAGAGTAGATGGGTTAAGGTGGCTCCTGAGCAAAGACTTGAAGAAAGTTAGCTATATAGGTAGCCAAGGAAAAATATATTTCAGGTAGAGAGAATGACTGATGCAAAATCAGATGTTGGCAGGAAGCTCTCTATTCCAATAACAAGACACTAGTGTCACTGAGATGGAGTGGGTGGCTCAGTCCATTAAGCATTGAACTCTTGATTTCAGCTCAGGTCATGGTCTAGGGTCTCAGCATTCTGGGATTGAGCCCCATATCCTGGATAAGATCACCAAGAGCAAAAGAATCATAGAGGACAGTTTCTGGGGACCTACATCATGAAGTTTGGGAGAAGAGGAGGAATCAGCAATTGAGAACAAGAAGTGAGTGGGAAAGCAGATAGGAAACCTGGAGGGAATGGGGCCGTGGAAAGGTAGAGAAGAGAGTATATCAAAGAGATAGGAATACTGACTCAAATGCTGTTGCTAGATCAACTAAATTCATAGTTGAGACTTGACCTGGGGCATTTAGAAACATGGAGAAGAAACGGTTGCCCTCATACAGAGAAGTTTTGGTGGAATTGGAAGTGGGGAGCAGGAAACAGCCTAACTAGAGTATGTTCCTAAAGAATAGGAAAAGGAAAACCAGAGGTATTCCTTCAAAGAAATTTACTGCAAGTTAGAGTAGATAAACAGAAAAATGAGAGTGAAAAATAAGTTCACTTCTAGAATGCAGATAACTTTAATGGAAGTTTTAAGCTTAATAGCTTGATTGCATTTTCTTGGTTGTACTAATTCATGTACACACAACACTGGAAACCTTATATACTGAAATATATTTTAGAGGGTTATTTAAAAAGTATATAGCAATAGATCCATTCACTCAAATATAAACTTATTTTGATTCCATATTATGGAATATAACTGAATAGAGCTTCTAGCTTTTTGCATGGTCAATACCAAGAAATGATCAACTGGAAGGTAGTGTTTAATTCTTAATCTGATTTTGAGGCAACAACAGGTGCTAGTCATATATATAGGACACACTGGAAGTTTAAAGATCCCATTCTCTTTTCTAAAAGAGATCCCCAAACTGATTCCTAGGAACTAAAAGGCAAGAACCACTGTATATATCAATGTTTATGAAAACTATTTTTATTTCACTAATTATAGCCCCTTACTTCCACTGGCAAGCAATTTTAAGGCCTTTTTTGGGAAACATGTCTACAAGAAAATGACGCTAAAACTGGGCAATTTTATATTAACGAATGGATCTAGCTCTGTGGTTCTTAAATGTGATCAAATAAATAGCACAGCTTGTGATACTCAGTGACCACAGCGGTCAGTTGCTTAGAGAAGGGACATCTGGCCCTCATGACTGCATGTGAGCTAAATATACCAGTTGAACATGTAAGGCTGCTGAGGTTTTCAAACACCTGCAGGAATAGGAGTCACGATTATTTAGGGAGAAGCCTTTGTCAATATTCCAGAACATGACCATGAATATCACATACTCATTTGAATTTAGTCATGAATTATTTAAGGTGTGCATTTTAATTTTTCCTCTGGCCGGAGGACAACTAGCTGAAACAATGTCTACTGGACTCATATGTCACAGGGATAAAGGAAAAGCCCAGAATTTAAAGGATCCAATATAGACAATTTATACATAATGCAGATTATCAGTGAATAATATCTGCATTTCCTTAAAGACAAAACAGTGTATCATATTGCCCAGTGTACTGATTTAGCTTTTATTTTTATAATGTCTAGAGTGTAAAATATAACATAATGCCAAACATTGTTAGGTATTTAAGAAAAATTCAAGTCATCACTTGTAAAGAGAAAAGCCTGTTTTGTTCTGATGTTTTTTTTCTCCCAGTAACAGCAATTTTTAAATAGTTTTTCTCTGCATGAACTCAGGAAAAAAAAAAAGAAAGGGATAATACAATACTTACAATGTATTGCAATCTAGGGAACATGTAGGATAAAGAGGTACTGCGTCACCCCACAGCCGATGAATGATAGGGCCTGAGCTCTGTTAGAAGAATCAGGCCCTCTGAAGGAACATTCTAAAGGGAGCACACATAGCTATGAAGTTTTCTTTCTCTTTTAGGGCCACATCATTATATGGGCTCCCTGTAGCTCTTCCATGATAGATGTAAGAAACATTTCAATCTCAATATTGTGTCTTCATAGTTTTCCTTAGCAAAAGAAAAGCTGATGTCTAATGCCCTTTTTATTATGCTTGAGTTGTGTACCAGATTAAGCTATAAGATGTGTTATGTACCAAATAAAGCAATAAGACTGCCAGCGGCCACCTCGCCCTTGACCCTCAAGGATATGCCATGAAATGGGGAGGATTTAGAGCCCTTAATATGTGCAAGGGCTTCGCTGCCACCAGGGAAGCAGAGGTGGCTGTGTTCCCTTTTTACAATTCTTCCCATTAGAGTTGTCACTTAAACTGTTGTTAAATGGAAAATATCTACTTTTTTCTTTTTGTTTTAAGATTTTATTTACCTATTCATGAGAGACACACAGAGAGAGAGAGGCAGAGACATAGACAGAGGGAGAAGCAGGATCCATGCAGGGAGCCTGACGTGGGACTCGATCCTGGGACTACAGGATCACGTCCTGGGTCGAAGGCAGGTGCCAAACCGCTGAGCCACCCAGGGATCCCCTACTTTCTTAATTTCTAAATACAACTCAATATAGCATTTACGGAGCAAGATAATTTCATATTTCATTTGTTACAGGTACTTTTAATTATTTGTAATTGTTTTAATATATCTGAGCAGAAAAAGTTTATAGACTTTAGATGTGGAAGTCATGCCAAGTAAAGTAATAAAGTTTTGTCACAAGAAAATATGACACTACTACATTTTTGGAGGATATTGTCTACTAATAAAACAAAGGATTGTAAAATCTCTCTGATATTACATAAGTAATGAAAAACAAGGTGAGAATTTTTTAACTTTGTATTTCTTTTTACAGATGAACTGGAAAAAAAAAGATGAACCAAAGAGTTTCTGTTGAGATATTAATTGGCCAAAGAATCCTATCTACTATTTTACTTAGATTTTTTATTTTCATCATTTTGCATTTTTCACCTCCAAACTATAGTAGGTAAGTTATAAGTAACTCAAAGTAACTTGATTAGAAAGATACATATCAAGTCTTTACAAGTACATTCTGATTTTACAATGGGATTTATTCCAATTTAAGTTCTTATAGCTTAATGGAGGTATAATTGATATTCAATAACTGCACATTTAGGGGCACCTGGGTGGCTCAGTTAGCTAAGTATCTGCCTTCAGGTCAGGTCATGATCCTGGGATCCTGGGATTGAGCCCCATGTCAGACTCCCTGCTCAGTGGGGAGCCTGCTTCTCCCTCTCCTCCCCACTTGTGCATGCTCTATCTCTGTCTCCCTCTCTCTCAGATAAATAAAATCTTAAAAAAAAATAAACTGCACATTTAAAGTATATGATTTGATAGGTATTGACACAAGTATGTACCTATGAAACCATCACAGACTTATAATTGTGAATAGTTTCACCCCCAAAATTCCTCCTACCTCTTTATCATATCTCCTTCCCCTTCCCTCTCATACCCCACTTAATGCGAAAGAACTCTGACAGACTATAACTCTTCATTAGTTTACACTTCCTAGAATTTTAATTTTTTTTAGTAGAACCATATATTAGACACTTTTTTGGGGGGTCTGGTTTTTTTATTCATGATGATTATTTTGAGGTTATCCTTGTTGCTGTGTATGTTGATAGTTTATTCCTTTTTATTACTGAACAGAATTCCATGGTAGGGATATACCCTAAGTGGCTTATGCATTCACATGTTTATGGCCATTGGAATTGTTCCCAGTATGGGGTTTTTACAAATTAAGTTGCTATCAATATTTATGTACAAGTCTCTGTATGGACTCATGCTTTCATTTCTCTTGGGTAAAATCTCCAACTATAATTCTATGTGTTTTCCAACTTCTCCTTGCATTTCTATCAGTTTTTGCCTGATGTATTTTAAGGCCTTATTATTAAGATATTAAATGGTTAGGATTTTTATGATTTCTTGCTGAACTGACTCCTTATAAATTAATCTTAGCTCTGATAATATTTTTGCGATGAAATCCACTTTATCTGCTATTGTATTCAGTTTCTAATGATGCAAAATGAATGACAAGTTTAGTAACAATGCAATGTTGTTTTCCTTCTATCAGTAGTCAGGCCTGACTCATCTGTGTCCTCTGCTCAGAGTCCAGTCTCAAGGTTTGACTGAAGAAGAATCTGCTCCTAAACTCACTCAGATTGTTGACAACATTTATTTCTCTGTAGCAGTATGATTGTAGTCTCTGTTATTCTGTTCATTGTTGGTTAGAGGCTGTCCTTGGGTCCTAGAGGCTGATGCTAGCTGACAGTTCCTGTTTGACATTTTCTGTTTGCTAAAGCAAGTTCTAGGTCCTCCCTACTCTCTAGGGGTGTATGCAAATATCAAGGGGTGGGGATCATGGAGTGACCCTGAAGTCTGTCAACCCTAACGGAATCACTCAGACTGGCATCTGATTAATGTTCTTTGACATACTGGGTCCTATTATTTTATGTTTAGCATATAAGTGTCCTTATATTTAAAGTATTTTGAAATTTTGTTTTTGCATTGGTGGTTGTTTTTGTTAAAGGCATCATAATTAGGTGATAGGTTTTTCTATCCCAATAATCTCAGTTTTGATTGGTGCATGTTGGCTTTTTTTTTTTTAAGATTTTATTTATTTATTCATGAGAATACACAGAAAAGGGGGCGGGGCAGAGCCACAGGCGGAGGAAGAAGTAGGGTCCATGCAGGGAGCTTAACATGGGACTCGATCCTGGGTCTCCAGGATCACACCCTGGGCTGAAGGTGGCACTAAACTGCTGAGCCACCCCGGCTGCCTGCATTTTGGCTTTTTAAGTGGATTTAAGTGTTTAGGGATAGGTGTGGATTTAAATCTATCATTTTACTCTTGTTTTCCATTTATCTATTCATTCTCAGTTCTTTTTTCTTCCTTCTTTTTGATTAATTGAATATTTTGTTAATTGAATGAATTATGACATAATTGAATTATAACATAATTGAATTATGTTATCTTCTTTGTTAATTATCTGTTACTTTTTACTTTACTTTTTTTGAGCAATTGCTTTGGGATTTTTAATAGGCATTCATAATTTATCATGGTCCACTTTCAAGTAATATTCACATGTAGTATAAAAATGTTACAGCAGGACACTTCCCCCTCTCATGGTCTTTTGCTCTATGTCTTTATATATTTTACTTCTGTCTATTTCCTAAACGTGTATTATATCTGGTATTATAGGAACATTTGTCTAGAGCATGTATCCAATTCTGACTTTATCACCTTTTTATATCTGATAAAGTATTTCAACTTGTTTTTATTTTTTTATTTTTATTTTTTTTAGATTTTATTTATTTATTCATGAGAGATACACACACACACATACAGAGAGAGAGAGAGAGAGAGAGAGAGGCAGAGACACAGGCAGAGGGAGAAGCAGGCTCCATGCTGGGAGCTGGACGCGGGACTCGATCCCTGGACTCCAGGATCACGCCCTGGGCCAAAGGCAGGTGCTAAACCACTGAGCCACCCAGGGATCCTCCTCATCTTGTTTTTAGGAGATAATTTTCTTGATATAGGTTCCTCGGTTGAAAGATGTGCTCTTTTAGTACTTTAATGTTGCTCCTGTGTTTTTGCTTGCATTGTATCCATCAAGAAGTGTACTGGCATTTTATTTTTGTTCTCCTATACATAATAGCCACCTCTACCCCATCCAGCTGCTTTCAAGATATTCTTTTTATCACTTGTCTTAAGCAAGTGGATTATGTGACCTACCTTCTTCCTTCCTTCTTTCTCTCCTTCTTTCCCTCATTCCTTCTTGCTTGCCTGCTTGCCTGCCCGGCTTACTCAGCATTTTAAATCTGTTGGGTTGTGGCTTGCAAGTGACACATGCTGCCTACCACCAAAAGCAGCAGTCCCAGGATGTCAACTTGCTGCATGTTTTGCAGATGTCAGTTCACCAAGAAAGACAGGAATCACATAGGCCCTGAACAGATCAACACTAATCACATAGGAAAGGTACAGATTGGCTCAATAGTGAGTATCGGTTCTCTATGGCCAAGAGGTCCTGTCCCACAGCCAACACAAGGAAATAGTATGTATGCACCATATTATGTTACTACAAAGGCCCCATTCCTTCCCCATCAGAAACAGAATAGTGAGGTTGGCCAGATGCCTAGGACACATTCCTTAAGCAGAACAAAGTTTTATTTAAAAGAAGTTTCTCGGGGATCCCTGGGTGGCTCAGTGGTTGAGCACCTGCCTTCGGCCCAGGGCCTGATTCTGGAGTCCCAGGATCGATTCCCACATCAGGCTCCCTGCATGGAGCCTGCTTCTTGCTCTGCTTGTGTCTCTGCCTCTCTCTCTCTCTCTGTGTGTCTCTCATGAATAAATAAATAAATAAAATCTTTAAAAAAAATAAAAAATAAAAGAAGTTTCTCTCCATGCTCCTTTCTCCCCTTTGGTACTCTATTCTGTGGATTATTATTGTCCCAACCTCTGTAGATTCTGAGGTCCCTCTCCTCAACTCAGGGAGATTACCAGGCTTGGCCTGAGTTCTCTTGCCTAGATGTCATCCTCATAACTCAATCAAGGCAGTGACTTGAGCGCAATAGTGATTCACTCTTTCCTTTCTCTTTTCTCAGGGATCACTTGTCTGCCTTATGTGGTGTCCAATGTATGAAACTCATTGTTATTTTTTGGTGTTTTAGGTAAGAGTATAAATCCAATTTCTATTATTCCAACTTGACAGAAAAAAAGTCCCCAGTTTAAATTTAAAAGTTTCTCTTTTCTCTGACTAGAAGTAGGTTAAAATACAAGTCTTGCAATGTTCTGGAGTTATACAAATCTCATGACATTTTAGATACCTTTCATAGATTTGCTAATTTTTTTTTTTTGCTTCACATCATTTTGTAAATTCTAATGGACTGTATAAAAACTTGACAGAGGGCAGCCCCGGTGGTACAGCGGTTTAGCGGCACCTGAGCCCGGGGTGTGATCCTGGAGACCCCGGATCAAGTCCCACATCGGGTTCCCTGCATGGAGCCTGTTTCTCCCTCTGCCTGTGTCTCTGCCTCTCTCTCTCTCTCTGTGTCTCTATGAATAAATAAATAAAAATCTTAAAAAAAAACTTGACAGAAAACTTTAGGTTTTGATTTTGATTGATTTGTATTCAAATACATGATAATAACTGGTAGTATGAAAGCATTAAAGAATGCTTAAACATTCTATAGAGGCAAAAAGTTTTAAAACTTCAATGCAAAACTTTTCCACTAACAGCTCTACAACCAAGTAGAACAAAAACTCACCTTGTAGGTCATTGCATATTTTTAATGGATGTATGAACCTCATACAAGTAAATACTTGCTCAATTTGAATTGTGGTCCTTAGTTATGACTATCATGATCTACACCTTAGCTCTGGGTTCGTTGAACATAATATTCCTTAAGATCCAACTGAATCCTCTCTCTCTCTCTCTGTCTTCCTTTATTTTTATAATGTCTTAATTTGTTTCTTTTGACTATGTAGGAGTCATAATTCAGGCTTTGTTAAGTTTGCCTTATGACACTCTAACAGGTAGAAAGTAGTGGGTCAGTTGCCTGGTGACAAAACAACTGACTGTCATCACTATAATGACCCTCATAAAGTAGAAAAAATGAAACAAAAGATAAGCATATAGGGGCATCAGAACCAAATCATGATAGACATCACATGTTAAGTGATGTTCTGTGGGAAACACTAAAACAAGAAAAATTGACAAAATGACTAATATTAGTAATGGCAGGTATCAACAGATGTTTGACACTGGCAAAATGAGAATGAGGAGCAGAAGCATAATTTTGTAACTCTGACCATTTATCAGCTACCATATCCACTTATTAGCTAAATAATCAAGATATAGTTTACCCTAAGTAATGGAATATAAAGAGAATGGAATATCATCATTTTTTAATGTAAAGAGATAACTATATGAAGATAAACTATGCAACATTTAGGACTTTTTATAATAGGATGAATAAAAATCATTCCTTTGGTCATTATAAAATACTTATGAATATAAATGCTGATTTAAAGAATAGGTTGTCTGAATTGAGTTTAGTATTCAATATTTTATGTTTTTAATAATTTTGAAAGGCAGCTAGACTAATAAAATATTGACTCTGGAATCAGACTATCTTGTTTCAAATTCTGGCTCCTCTACTTTTTAGCTGTGTGCATTTCAGCAAATTATATAACCATTCTGTGGTTGAATTTCTTTGTTTTAAAGGGGGATTAAAACTATATGTTCTTTAGAAAATCATTATGTTTATTACATTAGTTAATACAAGCAAAGCTGTTAGAAAAATGCCTGGCAAATTAGAATATTTATTGCTTAAGTAAAACAATAAAAACTGTTGCTGGATACAAAAACTGTGGTGCAAAAAAATAAAAACAAAACTGTAATAGTAAGAGAGACAGAATGTGGATTGGATTGTATAATTTCACACACATATGTACACACACACACATCCAAATGACAGTTTTAGATGTAGGTAAACAAAAATGCTTACAAAAATTTCTAATACTATATAATATTCTATATTAGTTTGTAATTCAAAGTACTGATAATTCATTATCAGTACCCAATGACATAAATGCAAAAGTATGATGACCTTTTATTCCTTTCTTTTCATTCACAGCGAAGGATGTTTTATGACTTATGAAATTTTCTGTGAAAACATAAAACACTCTCCTATTGTTGGTTGTCAATGTATAAGGGAATGAACATAAATAATAAAAATAATATATATTTAGTGTACCTGAAGGGAAAAACATCAGAAACATCGAGAATTAAACTATTTTATGTCTTTGTGAAAAAGTTATTAAGAGCAGTTTGAACAGTGCTAGCCTTCTCATTATATAACTTATGATATGAAGTAAGACAAATTGTCTCATTTCTAAGTTTGGGTCAACATGCAATATTTTATCCTTTGCACTTCCAATGTCATAAAATATCTCTGAGTTCCTTTAATGAGAATTTTTGCCATGTCACTTCCTCTGGGATATCTACATCCTTTTCCTCACAGCCACCTCTCTCATTGTGTCTAATTATTTCTGAATTTGATCATGTAATTGTTAAGATATTGAAGCCACCTTAACCCTTCCAGCCAACTTAATAGTCTGCAAGCATTAGCAATCACACCTTCGCCCATGTGATTGATTGGACCTTTCTTTAAAGATCTATAGATCATGCATTCTTTCCTAAAAAAGAACAGAGCCCTTCTGCACATTACCAGACCCTCTGGTAAACTGCACAGTGCCCATCCATGCCCTCTGCTGACCAGAACCAAGGAACCAGACCCCCTTGCACAGCCTCAGAGCACTGAGGAAATGTCTGTAGCAGGTATCATCAAGTCTGCCCGTGATCAAGAAATGCTACAGACCACTATACTCCCTTTACTGATTGCCCTAAACTCCATTAAAAACACCGTGGGCCGGGCTAAAACTGCAGTTAGTCTCCTTGGGCAAGAGTCTGCCTTCTCAAGTAGCCAGTCTCCTGAATAAAGCTCAGATGACTTTCTGATCAAAACTCATCTCTTGGGGATCCCTGGGTGCCCAGAGGTTCAGAGCCTGCCTTGGGCCCAGGGTGTGATCCTGGGGTCCCAGGCTCCCTGCATGGAGCCTGCTTCTCACTCTGCCTGTGTCTCTGCCTCTCTCTCTCTCTCTCTCTGTCTACCATGAATAAATAAATAACATTAAAAAAACCCCTCATCTCTGAGTATTGGCTTTTCAAGTGATGAGCAATTGAACTTGGGTTTTGGTAACAGGATCTCCTTGTGTTAGGAAATACTAATATGCTGATTTTCTTAGTGGGGAAACTGAGGCACATAGACAGTAAATACATACATATGTATATATATATATATATATATATATATATATATATATATATATATATATATAGAGAGAGAGAGAGAGAGAGAGAGAGAGAGAGAGAGAATCCACTTCAAACTTCAGAAGTTTATCCCTCAAGCAGGGCTTCACCTGGCATACTTCAAATACTACAAGTGATTGAAACGTTAACACCTGGGCCCTGTACTAGACCAATAAATGGAATTCCTGGAGGTTATTTCAGGCATTGGCGTGTTCAAAAGCTTCTCAGTTGAGTCTAACAGGAAGTAGTGGTTGAGAATTATTGGTTTTGAGCCTTCATATATAACCAATAAGCCTTAATAGCATTAAAAACAGAAATTAAGGGGCACCTGGGTGGTCAGTCAAGTGTCTGATTCTTAATTTCAGCTCAGGTCATGATCTCAGGGTTATTGAATGGAACTTCACTTCGAGCTCTGTGCTTAGTTAGCATGGAGTCTGCTTAAAATTTTCTCTCCCTCTCCCTCTGCCCTTTCCCCCACTCACATGCACTGCCCCCCTCTCTCTCAAATAAGTAAATCTTAAAAAAAAAAAAATGAAAACAGACTACAGTACTCCCTTCTATCAGAAGTACATTCCAATATCCCCAGTCTAGCCTGAAACCATGGATACTACGGTGTCATATATATTTCTATACATATGAACCTATGAAAAAGTTTAATTTATAAATTAGGCACAGTAAGAAATTAGCAATAACTAATAATAAAATGAACTGTAACAATACATGATAAGTGTTTATGATCTTTCTCTCAAAATATCTAATTATGCTCTACTCACCCATCTTGTGATGATATGAGATGATAAAATGCCTATGGGAGGAGATGAAGTGAGGTGAATGACTTATGCATTGTGACCTGGCATTATGTTCCTCCACTGACCTTCTGAGGATAAGTCAGAAGGAGAATCATCTGCTTCCAGACTGCGGTGGACCACGAGTAACTAAAACTGCAGAAAGTGAAGCCATGGGTAAGAGGGAACCACTATATTCCATAAGTGGTGTCCAAACGTTGAAAAGACAAAGGTTATCTCTATCTGACACAATTCCCTTCCAAAATTCCCAATAGTTTAATAACTCGAGGTAAAAATCGTCACTATGCAGTTTAAAAATAAAAAGATAGGGCCGAGAAATAAAGAAGACAAGATTTAAAAAAAGAAACAATTAACCAAACCTCAACATTCAAAATTTGCCTGCAAAAGAAAACCAAAATCATTGAGCACATACAGTTTTTATTAATTATTGTCATTAAATGTATTAACTTCTCAATCTTTGTCTTTGGAGTCTCTGTCATGAAGATAGACTCTAGGTAAAACAACCCTATAACATGGGTCCCCTGGGATTAGCTTCAGCTAGCCTGAGTCATGCTGCATTGTCTTGTATCAAGCAGTGTCTTAACACAGTAGAAGTATTGTGAATAGATTTTTGATTATGTAAAAGTTCTGCAATTTGGCAGTCAATTTTAAAGAAAACTATTTTTTTCTTCATTCTAAGCAGCATCAAATGGTATCAATAAGCCTTTCTAATATTTTTTGAATAGAAATGCATTTTGTTCTGTACTATTCTTTGAACAATTATTAATTTTCAGATTTAATTTTTTTTATAATACTCATTCTTGACAAAACAGTGCCCTTGCCAAAATGTCCAGAACAAATCAGTATGAATAATGGAGAAGAATATGTTCGCTGCAGTTGCTATAGTAAATGAAGGATTTGGACTTTGGTGCAATAATTTCTCAATAATGAATAAGATAGTTACACATATTTGATGCAATCTGTAGATATACTTTTATCATAATATCACAGAGAATAAGAAATTTGTTGTCTTCACATCTTTATACTATGGACTATAACTAAACTATACTTTTAAGTGACAAGATCGAAAGAAATTCTTTATTGTAATTTTGTTTTTAATTCCAGGCAATACTATAACAGGGAAGATGCTCCAGTGAGCTACATTCTATAACTAAAGCAAATCTTTGGTTTAAGAATATTATAGGAGCATCTGGCTAGCTCAGTTGATAAACCACATAGCTCATGATCTTGGGGTCATGTGTTCATGCCCCATATTGGGCATAGAACTTACCTTAAAGAAAGAGAAAAGTAAAGTATATTGAGAATTATCAAGTTTAACATAAAGGCAATGTTTTACATTGTTCCGATAACATTTTGATTACATACTCTCTAAAAGATACCACATTATGTACTTTGGGTTGTGCTTAAAAATATTTTTGTTCGTTTCAACACATCTACTAGCTACTGATTACATGTACAGTACAATCCAGTAGGTAGACCAAGATTTGCTTTTCAAGGCTTCAAAAAAGATAAAACAAATTTATGAGGTAGTTGTAGGTAGTTCATGTCCTACTAAAACCTAATGCTTTCTTCTGCCTCTGCCTCTGAGATTAAGAACCAAATCTTTAGCAAGGCAGAGAATCTGTGATTAAGGCATGTAAAATATCTCACAGTGCCTCCTAGAGATTGCCAGCTGTACTGGTCCTTGGAAAGTGTCCTAGCATCCAAAGCTTTGCATCCGAAACCACAAAATGCTAAAGAGACTTCTAAACTGGGGGGTTTATCAATTTACAGAAGAGATGAGTGCACAGAAGTTGCTAATATGCATATAGTTAGTTGGCATAAGATTATAGGCCTACAGAAACAAAGGCAATTCAAATGACCAATTCATCCCACTCCTTTGTTTTACAAATAAGGGAACCAGAACAAAAAGAGGGCAAGTGATTTGTCTCAGGACACATTACTAAAAAATGGCAGCAACAGGACACAAACCAGTCACATTCATTCAAAGTTCCTGTCATTAAAATTTCCCAACTCACAGCCACATTGTGAGTAAATCATCCACAATGGTGGTCATGCTACCTTTGGATCAGCAACCAAAAACAAAATGCAGCTGTGAAAAGCTATGTTCTGTCCATTCCAGTCACTAGCAAAGGCTTCTGCTTTTTTTTTTTTTTTTATCAATTAAACTTCAATAAAGTTGTTAAAAAGGTATTTCTACTTGGTAGAAAATCCTACATTATTCAAGTTTGATATATTATGTCAGGCTTACTAAGATCAACATGGTACCATGTGCTTATTTTATGGCAGATAATAACTGGAGAATATTTTATATAAATGAGTAAAAATATAAAATTCTATACTAGAATTTTTTCTATTTCTATGCTATAATTATACTTAATTAAAATTATATCTGCTTTCAGAAAATACTTCTTATATGCCACTGTTGACAAGCTCTATTGCTATTGGCAGTATTTTCTTTAAATTTCAGTAAATATTTGCAAGATTATTTATTATCTCATTAAACATGTGAGAAACCTGAAAATGACAAGAAGTTCTCTGAAATTACCTAAATTTTAATAGCAACACATGGATTTTTTTATCTCTAGGTTATTTGATTCCAAACTCAAGGATACTTTTTCCTAAAACAGAGGTAGAGATTTAAACATATCTGTAAAGGGAATACAGGGACATTTTAGAGTAACTTAATTTTTCTCTATATTTCTAAGTTCTTTTGTACTAAATGGAAATGAAAGGAGATGAAAGGATTTATCATGTCAAAGAGCCTTTGGACAGACACTTTACAGAACTCCTCTTTTAAAGAACAAGTTTTTTTTGGCTACTGTTGTTGATGTGATTATTTTTATGTTGAAAGATCACTGTTCAGAAACCATTGGAAAGCAACAATGCTTTCTTTTTCTCTTGTTCCTACTATAGCCTATTCTTGCTGTTTTTTTTTTTTCCACCTTACAGCTGTAATGAAAACCAAAATTACACTTTGCCAGGAGCACAAGAATAAAGATTTTGAAAAGAGACTATTATGTTTACGATAGGAGTGTAAATAAATTATATTAGCACCAGGATTAGAAATTTTAGGAATTGGGATGCAATGCAAACATTAATTGTCAATAATTTGCACTTGGATATTCCTACAGCATTCTAGAATGATTACAGCAGTAATGTTTCCTGCTTAAGTGCTTTGATATTTCCCTATCTGGAGTAATAATAATTTTGCATTATATACATGATTAACTGAATGAAATACCTGTTTACCTGCTGTATATCAGCTTCATTTTTAGTTCCATCCTTCCTAGAATGTATTTAGAAAAATTGATTAGTTTTAAATAAATTTTAATGTATTGTTAAAAATATCAAAATGTATTCAAAAGAGTATTCTCATTCCTTGAAAAAAGATAACTCATGTTTTCTTATACTTATATGTTTTATAGTATTACTGAGTTTCTAAAATATGTATAATTTACAGAGTGAGGAATATGGTTTATGGGAATATGAATTTTCCATTAATCATACATAACCATTCTATTAGTATTTTTTTTCATGAAGTTAGCTCTTAAGTAATTTAAAGTATTCTAATTCTAATTTAGAATACATCTATTTTGTCCTGAAAGTCTTTATGGTACAAAATAATGGATTCCAAAAGATATTTCAGTATTTGTCCCAATTAAAATCACTTCTAGTGTTCCTGTGAATATCACTGTTAATAAGTGAATAAAACTGAATTACTGGCAATATTAGCATTTCACTGTCTAGAATAAGTAGTGAGATTTACCATTAGGTAGCCACTTAAATGGTGACATAACAAGGTGGTCAACATTTAAGGGACACAGTCAATGGGTTAGGTAGACAAGAAGGCAATCATCCAATAGCCTGTGTTGTAGCTGAATTCAGGCTCTCTACCCATAGGACCTCATTTCACTACTTGTCAATTGTGATTATAGGTAAGTCATTCAACTTTTCTGTGTCCCATATTCCTCATTTCTAAAATTGAGCTAATAATCATA
Source organism: Vulpes vulpes (assembly GCF_048418805.1). Lineage (NCBI taxonomy): Eukaryota > Metazoa > Chordata > Mammalia > Carnivora > Canidae > Vulpes > Vulpes vulpes. The sequence continues at coordinate 47,188,573 of NC_132784.1, read as the reverse complement.
ATGCCTATCTCAGAGATTCTTGTATTAAATAACCTAATATAGGGGAAATAACCCTCCATATAAAATATTCAATAAATGAGTGTAGTGGTTGTTATTATTGTAATACATAAAACATTGAAGAAGTCCCTTTTTAAGTTTATATTGGGTGACTAACTTTAATCATTGTTTCACACTGACTTTTGAGATTTTTCTGAGTATTATATCTTCATGGGGTGGGGACTCATTATTAAGACTGCTTTATTTGTGAAATATGCAACATGTTCTACAGAGAGACAGTTTTATTCACGTATTACAAGAGAAAAACTTCTAAACAATTATAGGCTTACTGCATATTTCACCTCTGTAACTAAAACAATTATCTAAACTTGTAAAACACTCCTTGGTCATGTTTGGCAGGAACTTTCCCTGAAGGATATTAAAAAAAAAAAAAAGTGCACTGAATGTTAGAATACTTTTATTTTACTTCATTTTAATGTATTTATATGTATTTTTGCCTCACAAGTTGTTCTTAAGGGGAAAAGAAGTCTACATTTAATTAAAAATGGCCTTTAAGGCATTTTTCAGAAACATTTATAAACGTGGGACACTGTTCAGAAGAGAGTCCTTTGTGATAATTATATTCTCCATGAGTGCTGATTGAACTAATTAAAAATTGCAAGTCTTATCAAGATTATTTATTGAAATCTATTTGGCAGCTTTCATTACTTAACATAGCTCAGTAGTCTATGCTTTTGTAGTCACTTAAAAATGGTAGCAGTGATTCAAGTAAAGAATGAAAGTTGAGAAATGTTTGATAAGCAGATAAAACCATATCTGATCCTTTGTACCTCAAAAAATGGCTCAATGGCTAAGTCTGTAGAGTACAAAATAGCTTTTAAATCACCTAGTAATTTAATTTGGAGTTTGCTTTTATTATCTGGAAATATGCATTAGGTAACAACTACTCAGCTTCCTATTTCAATTCGTTCTCATCAGTTCATGCTAATAAATAAAAATTGTTATTAGTGGTGGTCAGAAGAGATCTATTAGGGGACTGCATATGGCAATTCTAGAAATAATTGTATTCAAAACCAAGCACTACATCAATGTACTATGAATACATGCTTAGTATTCTCCTCCCAACAAGTGCCTTCCATATTTCTCTTGTGTCACTGTTAGCTCAAGGCATAGAAATTCACCCAGGGAAATATGATCAGAGAACTAACAAAGTGAAAATATGGAGTAAAGCAGAGTGGGATGGGAATTTTAGCTCTTCTGCTTACTAGTTCTATGAACTTGATCAAGAAAATCAGTGTTTCTGAATCTCAGCATCTCATTTGCAAAATAGAGTAATAAAACACATGTTGCAAAATTGTGGGAATAATGCATATCAAATGTATGGAAGGGTTCCTGAGAGGGGAAAAACTCAACTCATTATCAAAGTAGAATAGTTTTAACAAGTAGAATTATGTAAAACTGCAATGGACTTCTTCATATATACGACCACTTATTGGTATTAATTTAAAGGGATTCATGCTTTAAGAAGAGGGCTGGTTCGGTAGCTTCAGGGATCCTCAAGCCTGATATTAAGTTTTGGCCAGTATGAATCATACAATTGAGCTATTTATATTTGTGATAGGAGTGTGGGTAAGTGTCAAATATGGTTGCTCTGAATATTTATCTCTCCAATTCTGCTAAAAACTGACCAGAGAATTTGAAACTCTCCATTTTCATTGATGTGACATTTTTATTCTTATGGAAACATGTAAAAATATGACTCTAGAAGATGTAATTGACAAATCAAGGCACAGATGGTGAATGGCCTAGGCAGTGAAACACAAGGTAAAATAAGAAGTAAATTGGCTTGGATTCATTCTACAGTATTTGTAGTTTTCAAAAAGCATTTCAACTGCAGAAAATAAATTAGTTTCTTGGATATTTTACTGACCTTACCTGCAGTCATCAGTGTCACTATATCCATTGATTAAACATAACTATTCCTTTCTCTGAGTGTCTGCCAGTTGAAAAAAAAAACCTGAATTATCAATTGCAGATTCTCATGAAAATCAAATCAAAGTATCATTGAAACAGGTTTGGTCATGTCTCAAATTCTGTTTTAGCTGCTTTTATAATGTTAAAAATTCACCTAGAACTTTATACTAGAGGCGTTTCTGACAATAGACATATGTAAATTCTCAGTTAATAAAAAAGGAGCAAGAGACTCCTTTTCAGGGAGAAAACAAATACTTAAGAATAAGTTTCTGAGTTTGAATGAAATAAACCAGTGACACTGTAGAAACTACTATCACTAATGTATACCAATAAATGAGAGCAAAAAGATATATCTGGACAAAGTTGTCTCCTCCTTTTTTTTTGTAAATGTTTTTATTGGAGTTTGATTTGCCAACATATAGGATAGCACCCAGTGCTCATCCTGTCAATTGTGCCCTTCAGTGCCCGTCACCCAGTCACCCCATTCCCCCCAGCTACCTCCCCTTCCACTGCCCCTTGTTCATTTCCCAGAGTTAAGAGTCTCTCGTGTTCTGTCTCCTTCTCTGATATTTCCCACTCATTTTCTCTCCTTTCCCCTTTAATCCCTTTCACTATATTTATATTCCCCAAATGAATGAGACCATATAAAGATTGTCCTTCTCCGATTGACTTACTTCACTCAGCATAATACCCTCCAGTTCCATCCACATCCAAGCAAATGGTGGGTATTTGTCGTTTCTAATGGCTGAGGAATATTCCATTATATACATAAAGCACTTCTTCTTTATCCATCATCTTTCGATGGACACCGAGGCTCCTTCCACAGTTTGGCTATTGTGGGCATTGCTGCTATAAACATCAGGGTGCAGGTGTCCCGGCGTTTCAATGCATCGGTATCTTTGGGGTAAATTGCTGGGTCATAGAGCAAATCTATTTTTAACTCTTTGAGGAACCTCCAAACAGTTTTCCAGAGTGGCTGCACCAGTTCACATTCCCACCAACAGTGCAGGAGGGTTCCCCTTTCTCCACACCCTCTCCAACATTTGTTGTTTCCTGTCTTGTTAATATCCTGGCCACAAAATTTCTGAAGAAAGTATTCCTTTATTAAACTGGTAAAATTAAAGAATTTTTAAATAGTCTATTGATAAATGTAACCATGGACTTCGTGGAAGAAGATTTTTCAGAATAACCTAAATGGAGTGACTCAACAAGATGACAAAATAGATGGGTTTTTATTGTTGTTGTTGTTGTTTTAAGATTTTATTTATTTATTTATTTATTTATTTATTTATTTATTTATGAGAGACACAGAGAGAGGCAGAGACATAGGCAGAGGGAGAAGCAGGATCCCTGCAGACCCCTGTGCAGGACTTAATCCCAGGACCCCGGGATCACAACCTGAGCCAAAGGCAGCTGCTCAACCACTGATCTACCCAGGTGCCCCAGAATAGGTGGTTATTGACTTAAGTTTTCCTCACAGAAATACCAAAATAGAGATAATATGCCTCTGTGAAATTATCAGTAACTGAGGGTGAGACTAAAGTATCCCTTTGAACCATAAAAATCAAGAAAAAGAAGACCAAAAAAAGTGGTTTAACTTTTACCAAATTGCCCTTCCTGAGGCCTCCACAATGCCTCACTGAGAGGCTACTCCTGGGCTTACCTTTCCCCAGGGGAAGACAGAGAGCCCAAAGTGAATATCTAGCTTCCTCAGCATATAGGATGCTTTCTGTGAGCCCCATGAAGGTTTCTCCTTAAAAGAGACTAGTGATGGAGTAATTAGGACTAGACCCCTAAGGGTCTGTTAGAGATGAAGAAGAGGGTGGGGCTTATAGCAATGAGTGTGTGGGTCTTGGTGCACTGCGTGCTTGTGGCAGTGGCACACAAGCAGAAATCCCAGCTAGCGACTGCCTATTTGGAAAGCCAACTGTTTGGTCTCATCTAACTGAGGAGCTTGGTTGGCAGTTTTACCTGGTTTGGGTCCCCAGTAAATGGGCCATACAGACTATAGAGCCCAATCTATACTTCCACTCAGATAGCAATGCAGATCAGTGGTACTACCCATCTACTGAACATGACCTCAAGCCCCACCAGGCCAGGAAGCCAGGTCTGAGACTTTGGGCAGCTAGGAAGTATATCTTACAAACCCTCTAAGACAAAGATTTTAGCCAGGAGCCCCACCCAACTGTAGAGTATAACCTTTGGCCTCACTTGACCAGGATCCCATGCCTAGCTATGGAGACCTGCTTACAGCCCTGCCTGGCATCAGAGAAGAGTAAATGACCCTGCTCAGTTGTAGGCTGTAGTCTACAGCCCTGCTCAATTTAGGAGTATACCTTGAACCTACCTGATCACGAAGCACAGTCCATGACTCCGTACAAAATAAAGCCCTGTCTGTGGCTCTGCCTAAAGAAGAGTCCAACTAGTGGTACCATCCAGCTAGGGATCATAGCTTAGGGTCCTGCCCAACCAGGGATGATTGCAGAGCCCAGGCTTTAGCTCCACCCAGCTATGGAATCTAGTCAGTAGCACTGTTCTACTAGACCCCACCATCCTATAATTCCAGCTGACAAAAGGCGATTGTGTAGCACAGGGAGCAACCTTACCAAGGACCTCAGCCAGAGTCTCAGATTTTCAGAGTAGAAGGGACATTTGATAAATTTCAACATCCATTCATGATAAAATATTTTAACAAATTAGGTAAAAATGACATGTACTTCAACATTTTAAAGGTCATTTATAGTAAGAACACCGCTAAGATCACACTCAATGGTAAAAGGTTGAAAGCTTTTCCTCTGAGATCAGGAATGAGACAATAGTGCTCACTTTCACCCCTCCTGTTCAACATATACTAAAGTCCTAGCCAGACCACTGAGGCAGGAAAAAGAAACAAAAGCCATAAAATTAGAAAGGAAGAAATAAAACAGTCTATGTTTGCATATGATATGATCTTGTACATAGACCTAAAGACCACACTAAACAAACAAAAACCCATTAGAAATAATAAGCAAATTCTATAAAGTTAGGATACAAAAATCAATATAGAAAAATCAGTTGAATTTTAATATACTAACAATGAACTATCTATAAAATAAATGAAAATCATCCCACATACAAGAGAATCAAGAACAATAAAATAGGGACACCTGGGTGGCTCAGAGGTTGAGTGTCTGCCTTTGGATGAGGGCATGATCCTGGGATCTGCAATCGAGTCCTACTTTGGGCTCCCTGCATGGAGCCTGCTTCTTCCTTCCCTGTGTCTCTGCTTCTCTGTGTGTGTGTCTTTCATGAATAAATAAATAAAACCTTAATAAAAACCAATAAACCATTTAAGAATTAATTTAACCATGAAGGTAAACAACACATAAATGGTAATGGCGTGTTCAAAAGAAAAGTTAATATTGTTAGAATGTCCATTCTACCCAAAAAGATCTATAGCTTCAATACAATCCCTATCAAAATTCCAATGGTATTTTTTTTACAAAAATAGAAAAACCAATTCTAAGATTGTATGGAGCCACAAAGACCCTCAATAGCCAAAGCAGTTTTGAGATGGAAGGACAAAGTTGGAGGCATCACACTTCCTGAGTTCAAACTACAGTCGACACTTTTGAATTATGTGGGTCTACTTATATGCATTTTTTTTGATAAATGTAGTACAGTACTGCAAATGCATTTTCTCTTCTTTATGGCTTTCTTAAATTTTCTTTTCTCTAGTTTATTTTATTGCTAAGAATGCAGTATATAATCACATAACATACAATATATGCATTAATTAACTATGTTTTCAGTAAGGTTCTGGTCAAAAGTAGGCTATTAGTAGTTAAGTTTGAAGGAGTCAAAATTTCTTTTTTTTTAAAGGGTAAATCACTTTTTTTTAAAGATTTTATTTATTTATTCATGAGAGACACACACAGAGAGAGAGGCAGAGACACAGGCAGAGGGAGAAGCAGGCTCCATGCAGGAAGCCCAATGTGGGACTCGATCCTGGGACTCCAGGATCATGCCCTGAGCTGAAGGCAGATGCTCAACTGCTGAGCCACAGCAGGCGTCCCGGAGTCAAAATTTCTATATGAATTTTCATTTGGAAGGGGGTGGTAGGTACCCCTAACCCCTGCAATGTTCAAGGATCAGTTATATATTTACAAAGCTCTAGTAATCAAAACAGTCTGGCATTGACACAAAAACAGTTGCATAGATCAATGGAACAGAATCAAGAGCACAGAAATAAACCCAGGCATATATAGTCCACTGATATTTGACAAGGAAGCCAAGAATATTTAATGGGGAAAAGATCATTCCTTTAGCAAATTAAGCATTTTCCAAGTTAGAAAAAACTAGATATTCACATACCAAAGAATAAAATTGGCATCCTGTCTTATACCACACACAAAACTTAACTTGAAATGAATTGAAGATTTAATATAAAATCTGTAACTATAAACCTCCAAAGGGTTAAAGGAAAAAGACTCCTTGATATTTTTCTTGGCAATAATTTTTTGGATATGATTCCAAAAGCACCAGCAACAAAAACAAAAATCAAGTGAGAATATGTCAAACTAAAAAGTTTCTTCACAGAAAAGAAACCATCTACACAATGAAAAGGCAACCTATAGAATGGGAGAAAGTATTTCTGATAAGGGGTAATATCCAAAATATTCAAGGACCTCACACTACTCAATAGCAAATAGTAATAATAACAACAATCCAAAGGACCTAAATAAACATTTTTCCAAAAAAGACATGCAAATGGCCAGCAGGTACATGAAAAGATACTCAACATCACTACTCATCAGGAAAATGTAAATCAGAAACACAGTTTGATATCTCTTCATATCTATAAGAATGACTATTGCCAAAGAGACAAGGGATAGGTGCTGGCTAAGATGTGGAGGAAGGAGAATCCTTATAGACTGTTGGTGGGAATGTAATTTGGTACAACCATTATAGAAAACAATATGGAATATTACTGAGTCCTAAAAAGGAAATCCTGCTATTTACAACAACACAGATGAACCAGAAGGACACTAGTTCTAAGTGAACTAATCAGATGGAGAAAGACAAATACTTAATTATCTCACTGACATGTAGAACTTAATAAAGCTGAAGCCACAGAAACAAAAAAAAAAAAATAGATTGGTGGTTGGCAGGGGCTCATGTGTGTGGTGGAGAGAATGGGAAGCTGTTGGCCAAAGAGTACAGACTTTCAGTTATGAGAATAGTATATTCTGGGGATCTGATGTGCAACACAGTGATTACAGTTAGTGATATTAAACTGTGCACTCGAAAGTTGCTAAGAGATTGGATCTTAAATGTTTCCACCATATCAAAAAACAACAAAAAATTTAACTATGTGAAGTGATGCATGTGTTAAACTAACCTTATTAAAATAATCATTTCACAATTATATTTATATCAAACCAATTCATGTACACCTTAGCTTATACAGTGTTATATGTCAATTATATCTTAATAAGTCTTGAAAAAATCACCTGAAGTATTTTGTTTTCAGCCTTATTCAATATATACTTCCTCCATCCCTACATACCACCTCTAAATTAGAGCTTTTTGCCATTAGGTATAGGCCAAGTATCTGAAACTTATTGCTTATTGCTTAAATGAAGGGGATGGTTTGTGTCACCTAAAACAAACAATTACCTACCTTTGGTTATCAAATTAGAGGTTTCTCTTAAATCCACAGTAAAAAAAAAAAAAAATCATGCTTTTTTGTTGGTTAGGGAAAAAGTGAAGTTCTGCATTCTGCATGCCAGAGCTTAAAAATTTTATTTCAAAAAAAAAAAAAAGTCTAAAGTCATGAAGAGGCAGCTGGAGCAGAACTTAGTTAATCAATGGAATTAACAATCCTTTTTAGAAAAATGTTTGAACAATTTCTGAAAGGCTCAATGAGATTAAGTGCCCTCTGGTAAGTTGGATTTGCCCAGAAAGCTAAATTTTAGTCTTTATGAGGAGCTTAATAACCTTCACTAGACATTGCCTTTTTTATAATACCTCATCAAAAATGTTAACTAGTCACGTTTTTTCCTATAAAACATTTCCAGCTGAAGAAAATGTTAGAACTGATTTTTAAATTTTTTTTTTATTTGAGTAGAGTTGACACACAGTGTTACATTAATTTCAGGTGTAGAGCATAGTGATTCAATAGCTCTATAAAATATGCTCTTGTTTACCACAAGCTACCATTGTCACCATACAACACTATTACAACATCATTGACTATATTCCCTCTGTTGTACCTTTTATTCCAGGGACTTAATTCATTCCATAACTAGAAGCCACTCCCCTTCACCCATTTTGTCCATCCTTCCACCTTCTTCCCTCTGGCAACCATCATTTTGTTGTTTGAAATAAATTTACTAGAAATCTTGTTTCTTACATAAAAATTCAAAATAAAGCAGTTCGTACATGCATACAATCAACTAAGCAGTGGCAGGACATGGGATGAATCAAACCAGACTTCCTTAAGTTCTTCTATGAAAAATATTAACGTATGACATTGGAGTAGGAGGTAGAGAAATCCAGGAGAGGTAAGATCCAGGTTAAAATACTGATGGGTTCTTAATATGGAGTTCAAAGCCAAGGAAGAGTGAGATGCTAGAAACTTCAGACAAGTTAAGGGGGAAGCAGAAAACTGGAGAAGCTGGATCCTTGTTTCCAATTTGGAACACTGAGGAGAATCCCATGCAGGAGCTTTATGCTAACAAGAGAAGAAACACAGTCAACAAAATATTGTGGAAACAATAAAGATGACCCAAAAGAAAAGACAAGAGCATATTCTGACAAGGAGATCAGCCATCATCTCTTGCCTTTGGCAGAGAGTCAAAGGCAGGCAGAGAAGTGTGAGAGGCTTATAGTGATGAGAGGGAAGGCTCCAGGTACGCTCTGCTTGGATGTTGTTGCCATGGGGAAGGTGGAAGCAGTCCAACTCCTTTTGCACATCTGAGTCATAGTTTTGAATGTCTGTCTACCTTCCCACACACATTGTGTGAGATGAAATTGTATATATATATATGCTCAAATGAGTAATAAGCTACATAATTTCAACACTTGACAGTTCTAACCAGATTGAGTGACAAAAAATCACAAGTATCATAGCTTCTATTAGAATCATAAAGAATAGACATGGGTTAAAATTTTAACAAATGTGGATGATAATCTGCCCAGTGAACAATAGGTCCTTCCATTATTTTTACTGTACATGTATTTCTAAAGACCAAGAGCAAGCATGGGACAAAGTAAAGAGATTTGACAAATTCATTCCTCAACACACCACACACCTGAAGACTAAACCCTTGTGTGCCAGAGGGTTCCTTTTACTTCAAGAAGGAATTTACTACTTTCTAATAACCAGCATCTCCAAGAACTGCCTGCCCCTCTTTCTTCTTTGATATGAGTAGGAAATGTATTTATATGGTATTAGTACACTAATGGAATTTTGAAGAATGAATGTTTTTTATTATGAGATATTTCAACCCAATAAAGTCTAATTAATGATGAGGTGACTATTACTTTTCTCTTGGAACGTTTATATTTACATGGCTGGCCCTCTGTTGCCAGGTACTGCCTTTTTTTTTTTTTTTTTTTGGTACTGCCATTTTTTAACAGAAGTCTAAAATCTGGATTGTATATGAGAACTCTACCAACAAAAGTTGTCACTTTGACTTCATAGTGGCCAAAAAATAATAACAAGTTCATGTTTGTATGAGGTCACTAAGGTATGAATTTGCAACCTCAGATCTCACTTTAGGGAGACATTGCATTTTTCTTATTTTGGACAGTTAACAAAAATATTTAAACTTAATATCAAAAATATTATAAAGTAAAATATGTCCTTATTTAAATTTTGAGGTGATTAAATCAGTAGCTAACATCTATGGCCAATCAGTTTATGTTTTTCCCAACAAACAAAATACCTTCTAGTTCTGTCTAATGGTGGGTTTATCTGAAATTTTATTTTTGTTGAAACACATACCATTAATGTGAAACATTCTGTTTACTTAACAGAGGAGTCACTTTTTAGTACAGCTGGATGTGGGGAGGACTTCTAGTACTATGTTGAATAAAAATGGTGAGAGTGGACATCCTTGTCTTGTTTCTGACTGTGAGGAAAAGCTGTCAGTTTTTCACCATTGAGTATGATGTTAGCTGTGGGTTTTTCATACAATGGCCTTGAGTACCTGGAGGTATGTTCCCTTTAAACCTACTTCGTTGAGAGTTTTTATCTTGAATAGGTGTTATATTTTGTGGAATTCTTTTTCTGCATGTATTAAAATAATGATATGGTTTTTATCCTTTCTCTTGTTAATGTGATGTATCATGTTATTTGATTTGTGAATATTATACCACAGTTGCATCCCTGGAATAAACCTCACTTGATTATGGTGAATGATATTTGTAATGTGTTGTTGGATTTGTTTGTTAATATTTTGTTAAGGTTTTTTGCATTTATGTTCATCAGAGGTATTGGCTTGCAATTTTCATTTTTGTAGTGTCTTTATCTAGTTTTGGTATCAGGGTAAATCTGGCCATGTTGAATGAATTTGGAATGTTTCCTTCCATTTCTACTTTCTGGAATAGTTTGAGAAGAATAGATATTTAGGCTTATTTTATTTTTAAAAGAATTTTTGATGTATTTCTTTTAGAAATTGATAGAAAGAAAGAGAGAGTGGGAGTGGAACGAAGAGCAGAGGGAGAAAGGCAAGCAGATTCCTTGCTGAGCACAGAGCCCAATGCAGGGTCAACCTCAGGACTCTGAGATTATGAACTGAGCCAAAAAACAAGAGTTGGACACTTAATTGACTGAGCCACCTGATTTTTAAATATTGGACAGAACTCACCTATGAAGTCATCTGATCCTGGACTTTTGTTTTCTGGGAGTTTTTTGATTACTGACTGATTCAATTCATTGCCAATAATTGATTTATTCAAATTTTATATTTCTTTCAGACTCAGTTATAGATTTCTAGGTTATATATTTCATACAGAAAGTTATATATTTCTAGAAATTTGTTTCTTCTAGATTGTCTAATTTATTGGCATACAGTTTTTCATACTATTCTCTCATAAATAAATAAATAAATAAATATTTTAAAAATAGAACATATCAGTATTCAAATATTCATTATAAAGTATTATGGATACATTATCAAGATAACATGAATTATATTAATGCATGATTTTAAAATTCTGAGCAATTAAAATTGTGGACTTTTGAAGAAACATGACACAATATATAGCACTAAAAATATAAACTGGTAATATGAGTGTATTTTTATTTGAGTGTAAAAAATTGGCTCTTCTGTTCAGTAAACAGAATGTTTCACATTAATGGTATGTGTTTCAACAAAAATAAAATTTCAGATAAACCCACCATTAGACAGAACTAGAAGGTATTTTGTTTGTTGGGAAAAACATAAACTGATTGGCCATAGATGTTAGCTACTGATTTAATCACCTCAAAATTTAAATAAGGACATATTTTACTTTATAATATTTTTGATATTAAGTTTAAATATTTTTGTTAACTGTCCAAAATAACTGTCCATTGAAAAATGCAATGTCTCCCTAAAGTGAGATCTGAGGTTGCAAATTCATACCTTAGTGACCTCATACAAACATGAACTTGTTATTATTTTTTGGCCACTATGAAGTCAAAGCAAAGTGACAACTTTTGTTGGTAGAGTTCTCATATACAATCCAGATTTTAGACTTCTGTTAAAAAATGGCAGTACCAAAAAAAAAAAAAAAAAAAAAAAAAGGCAGTACCTGGCAACAGAGGGCCAGCCATGTAAATATAAACGTTCCAAGAGAAAAGTAATAGTCACCTCATCATTAATTAGACTTTATTGGGTTGAAATATCTCATAATAAAAAACATTCATTCTTCAAAATTCCATTAGTGTACTAATACCATATAAATACATTTCCTACTCATATCAAAGAAGAAAGAGGGGCAGGCAGTTCTTGGAGATGCTGGTTATTAGAAAGTACTGGAACTCCTAGTCACACCTTTGTAGTGTAGCTTGAAATCTGAAATTGTGAGAGTTCCCGCTTTGTTCTTCATTTTCAAGATTGCTATGGCTCTTTGGGGTCTTTTTGTTCCATACAGATTTTAGGATTATTTTTCCTAGTTCTGTGAAAAATGTCATTAATTTTTTGATGGTGATGCCATTAAATCTGTGGATTGTTTCAGATAGTACGGAAATTTTAACAATATTGGGCCTTCCAATCCATGAGCATGGAGTACATTTTCACTTGTGTCATTTTCAATCTCTGTGATCAATGTTTTATAGTTTTCACAGTAGAGGTCTTTCACCTCCTTTGTTAGGTTTATTCCTAGGTATTTCCTTTTTTGGGATGCAATTGTAAATGGTATTGTTCTTAAATTTCTCTTTCAGCTACTCATTATTAGTGTTTAAAGTGCAACAGATTTCTCTATATTAATTTTATATCCTGTGACTTTATTGAATTCACTTATCAGTGCTAGTAACTCTTTGGTGGAATCTTTAGGGTTTTCTCCATACAGTTCCATGTCATCTGAAAATAGTGCAAGTTTTACTTCTTCGTTACCAATCTGGATGTACGTTTATCTTGATGAGTACTGAGAAATGTATAGAATTGATGAATCATTATAACATACACCTGAAACTAATATAATACTGTATGTTAATTATACTTACGGAAAAAAATTAAAAACCTGTTTCACTTTATGTCATACTAAGTGCATATGAGGACACCAAAATAACATTTGACCTTACCATATTGATGGTCAACATCATAAGAATATCAATTCCATACAAATAAATTCCAATTAAAATTTCAAAAACGTTTGTTTTAGTTCACCTAATATCTAAGTTACTTTTTTTTTCTTGATGCAATTTGTCTATTTATAGGCTTTCACTAAAGATTGGAACAAAAAAGCTTGGATTTTTTTTTTCTTTTCAGCCATTGTAAAAATATAATAGCATTTTTTAAAAGATTTTATTCATTTATTCATGAGAGACACAGAGACAGAGAGAGAAGCAGAGACACAGGGAAAGGGAGAAGCAGGCTCCATTCAGGGAGCCCAACGTGGGACTCTATCCTGGGTCTCCAGGATCATGGACTGGGCTGAAGGCAGCGGCCAAACTGCTGAGCCACCTGGGCTGCCTAAAATATGATAGCATTTTTAAAATAAGCCTTCCCTGATGGATTCTCAAGTTCACCCAAATAAATGTATGGAGACAAGAACAATCTGAAAAAGAAGGCTAAATTTTAAATAATATATTATTTAAAATACCACATATTAAATACTACTCTACAATTATAGAAATAAAAAAATAATGAAACAAACAAAAATAATCTGGTGGTGGGGCATATTTAGAGAAATAGAATGCTACAGAGGAGAGGGTCCAGAAACAGATTAACGTACTTAGGGGTATTTGGAAAATGATGAAATGTGGAACATCATAGACTATTCACCAAATGACTTACAAATATTTAGAAAACAAAATCCACAAGAAAATAAACAAGCACCCACAAAATTAAGAAGGATCCCTCTTTAATAACATGTGTGCACATTAATCCTGGGAGGAAATATAAAATCA